>NC_069506.1:296249302-296259302 GCF_027579735.1 Bombina bombina | reverse complement strand
ACAAATTCAGGGATGGACGTATATTTGTGCTTAAAGGTACTAAAGGAGCCCAGGACTCAAAACTGGTTGTCAACAAACCGAGAAAACCCTCACTAGGATCATTAAAGCGAACAATTCAACTATCATGATTCAGATAGAAAGTAGTTTACAATTGCCTGCTCTAATATACTTCTGGCTAAAATGCAAGTTTGTAAATAGCACTGAGATAAGGGGCAGTCTGCAGAGGCTTAGATATAAGGTAATCACAGAGGTAAAAAGTAAATTAATATAACTGTAATGATTATGCAAAACTGGAGAATGGGTAATAAAAGAATTAGCTATCTTTTTAAACAATAACAATTCTGGAGTAGATTGCTGCTCTATCAACAAAAGGTACCAAGAGAATGAAGCTAATTTGATAGCAAATAAAATGGAAAGGTGTTTAGAATGTTATGCTCTTCCTCTGTCTAAATCATGAAAGAAAAATTGGGGGTTTAATGTCCCTTTAAAATCAAGGGTGTCTGAATGCAAAAAGACAAGGTGAACTAGATCAACAGATACATTTTATTTCTCATCTCAAAATTCCACACAAGTTCTGTCCCACCCTATGTTGTCCCCATAGTCTCTTTATAGAATTTTCAAAACTCAGCTGTAATTATAACCCCTTGGTTTAAAAGTAGTCAAACATGCAGGGATTTCTGTCTTACGTACCTAGATGGAACAGCAATGATTTTACTACCAGTAATACAGAGCTGTGGTTTTCATGCACTGAAAGGGGATTTTTACTCTAAAAGATCCAAATGCCCACACCAATTCTTTTATATCCCTCTGGCACTTCCTTCCATGCAGCTCAGTCCCGCTGTGACCTGGAAACAAGCTACACCAGACTCCTCCCCTCTCTGTGCCAGTATGCAAGGGGAACGTGACTGCAGGAGTTGTATCAAGTGGCGCTTAAGTCTTTTATAGTCTGTAATGGCTGCTTTGTACACTACCGTCACAGACTGGAGTGAGTGTTGCAGGCTGTGCAGCGATTTAACCTCTCCGTAGCCTACAGTGACAATGCTGATTATAATCCATATTCACAAAGAACATACAACTTCTCTCATCACACTGCTCCCCAAAACTACAACCTTGTTGATCACTTTAGACCAGCGTTTCTCAACTTCAGTCCCCCTAACAGGCCAGATATTAATTACATCTTAACTAGAGCACAGGTGAAATAATCAGCTGATCACTAACCATAGTTACTAACCTGCTCTCAGATGATTATTGCACCTGTGCTCTAGTTAAGATATAATTAATATCTGGCCTGTTAGGGGTCCTGGAGTAGAGAATCACTTTCCATAGAGTGCGAATATCTGAGGTCTGTTTTTGCTTAACCCAATCATACAAAGTGTAGAGGAAATACCTGACAGTCTATTGCACCATAACTATGTACCTACCTATATGAGTCTATGAACATGCCCAGTGCACTTACCTACTACAGTAGGAGCCCATTTCTTGCTGCCAGTCAGCACCACAAACTTAGTGTTAGGCGGTAAGCAGAGGAAATAATCTTCATCTTCCACAATAGTACCATCTTCTGCTAGGACGAGGGAGATGGGGGTTTCTGTAGCATCTAATCCAAACAGGTTGCAGGCTGAAGAGAGAAAAGAGATGAGAGTAAATGCTGTACCATGTAGCAGCCAAGACCTGGCAATTTAAGTAACATATGTTCTTTGTGGCACGGACACCAAGGGGATCAGTTATTGCAAATAATAAAGGCTTAGAGACTAGTACGGTAACAAAAAGGTACACAAATGTGTCCAAACAGATTTTTTGTTTTAATATATTAAAGGGACATCAAACAAAAAAAGTTGGATCACATTAAAGCAGCATGAAAGTCAAAAGTAACCATTAACAGTTCAGATATGCAATTTTAAAAGGGTTTTCAATTTACTTTGATTATCAAATTTACTTGGCTTTCTTTGTATTTTTTTTTCTTGAAAAGCATACCTAGGTAGGCTCGGGACCAGCAGTGCACTACTGGGAGCTAGCTGCTGATTGGTGGCTGAACATAAATGCCTCTTGTCATTGACTCATCAGATGTGATCAGCTAGCTCCCAGTAGTGCATTGCTGCTCTGGAGTGGACTTTACCTATGTGTTACAACACACTAGCCTATTTTCTTTTTGCACTTTTTGTCCCTTTAATGTGATTTAAAAACTAACAGGAAGTGAATGTTTGTGCACAGCTCAACCCTAGGGTGAGACGATCCACTGACTGATAAGCTCCACTCCTGTAGATCTATTGGTAAACAACGACATGCCTCAACAAGCATGAACACAAAGGCGAAGGAAGATCCATTATAAGAAATAGAACAACAAATATATACTCTGTTATATGCAGCAGTCAGTTTATAGGTTAAAGTTAAAGTAAAGTTAACCTCATATCTCGTTATCACTGCAAAGTAATCATAAAATAAACTGAAGTTTAATTCATCATTTCTTTAAAATATATTTCTGACATTTGTTATTTATATTTCTATCGTTCCGTAAACTAACCTTATCCCTCCACCTGCATCAAATTTTTTTTTTTGGCTAATTGTGACGATTTGATCCGTATCTAACGGATTGGTTCCCCCATTGGCGTCTAAGACGAAATAATCTACTCCCACTTGTTCCATTGCGCATGCGTGAAATCTGAAAATCGATGTCAGTCAATTTGCGCGTGCACACAATCCGCATGCGCACTTGCAAACAACGATCGTCATCGTTCTAAAAAAGAATTTGTTTGGGATATCGCTGTACTGCTGTAGTCAAGTAAGTTATAATAAAGGAAACGTTATTGTGATACATATTGCGCATATATTACTGCATTATTGAATTTATTATTCATTATTTCTAACATTTAATGTTTATACATGTATCGAAGATGCGAAATTGCGCATAGTTTTAACAATCTAGAACGCGCACGCTTACTTGCGCAAACGGGTTGGGAGCGTAACAGATACAAACCAGGAAGAAAGCGAGGGGGAGGAGGAAGCTGCAAAAAGACGGTCACAGTAAATCTTATATTTATTTCATTTCGGATTGATTTATAAAAAAAATAAGTTAGCGACTATAATGTTTGGCACAATATAATAGGAAAATCAGATTGATTAGGCAAAAACTTTACTTTCACTTTAAATCATTTATTAAACCCATTTTTTTCCTTTCATGATTCAGATAGAGAATATAATTTTAAATAACTTAGATCACAGTAGTGCATTACCGCTCCTTCAACCAAGAGAATGAAGCAAACTAAATACTAGAAGCAAATTGGAAGGTTGTTTAAAACTGCATGAGCTATCTGAATCATTTAAAATAAGGTTTGTGTTTCATGTCCCATTAAAAGGAAAAAACAGAGAACCCAGGAGCAAATTTGCAGTAACTGGTTTCCTGAATCTGTTAACCCTGATATATACTGTATTATTATTATTTTTTTTTTATTATTATATTGAAAACTAAAAAATAAACCAGGTTACTTAAAGGGACATTATGCACTAGATTTTTCGTTGCATAAATGTTTTGGAGATGATTTATTTTTTATAGCCCATACAGTTTTGCTTATTTTTAAAATGACATTGCACTGATTTTCAGATTCCTAACCAAGCCCTGAAGTTTTGAAGTAGACTGATATATAGCTACTCCAGCTTGCTCCTGTTTGTGTAAAGTGTCTTCATATGCAGGGGAAGTGGCGAGTGTCTGCTCTTTTTCTTATATAACCACTTTCCGTGGGTGTTCCAGCTAACCCTTTCAACAAAGCTAAACTGGAGCTTCTAAGTAAGTTTTTAAACGGTTTTATGCTGGATTTTTATATCAGTATCTGTGCATAGTATTCTTTATAGTAGTGTCTATTACATGCAGTTATATGAAAATTGGTGTATACTGCCCCTTTAATGTAGCACAAATGTGAACTAGATTCTCAGAACCACTTGTACAGACAAGTTTTTTGTTCTGCATGAAGTTTATCAAACACAAAAGGATAAACTGTTCACTACACAAATACCAAACACAACCCAGGTAAAATCAACAGCAGCTCTAAAAAGAAACTAATTCAACTAAGTGCAACAAATGCAAACACAACCCATTTGGTTCTACCCCTGAAACAATGTCTAATTCGGAATATTGTCCCTAATTTAATTTCATGGGTTACTCTGGATTTTATATATTTAAATCTCAATCAGAAAAAAAAAGCTCTAGTGCACTACTAGGAGCTAGCTGAACACATAGTGTGAGCCAATGACAAGAGGCATCTGTGTGTAGCCACCAGCCTACCTAAGTATGCTTTTAAAACAAAACGATACCAAAAGAACAAAGTACATTTAATGACAGAAGTCAATGAAAATTCTCTCACAATTGCTGATCTGTAAGATCTTTTGTGTTCCTTTAATCATGAAATAACATATGTATCAAATCAACATGTTTCTTGAAATTACAGATTAACCATTTGACTGCAAGAGGAGGCAGAAGGGGTTAACATTTGCATACAAGAAACACAAAGTAACAAGTACAGTTCTAATAACTGATGTGTATGTAACTGTGCCCAGTAAGTTCTGCACCCACTCACCCTTCTCCAGTAGATCTTGCAGGGAACCAGCTGCCACCCCATGCCTGTCCCTGCTGCCCCTTCTGCTGACTACACAGGGCTTCTGGTAAGCAGCCATCATCACTCACACCTCCCGGCGGTGACAACACACTAACCTGAGAGGGGTGGGATCATATGACTGATACTGTTTAAACCTCACCCACTAAAGAAACGTCACCGTGTTAAGCGCAGGCCATGCCGGGAAATGTAGTCTTATACTCTCTAAATTAGTAAGCAGTGGAATCAGGGAAAAGATACATATGTAATTACAGGACTTATAGTATTGTCTGATATTTTTCCCACCAGAGAAACAGTTTAGCAAAATAAATAATTACACACCGATAAATCATAATAAAGTAAAAAAAAAAATATATACGGTATTTAAATATTATTTGGAAATACCTCATTTTATAATTGCACAATTTAAAGATAAATATTAAATGAATTTAATTAATGTTTTTATTTTTAACTACTGGGTGTCTCTGGAGGGGTATTTTTATTTTTCTATATGTAATCTAACTTTTATTATAACATACTGTTTAAATGGGAACCACAAAAACAAATTGCTATGTGATAGTTATATACAGTTACTTGTTGTCAGACTGGGATCAGTGTTCTAACCTATTATTTATTATTGATGGGCATTTTAAAAGGGTGATATTTCAAGGAACATTTTTATATGTTTATAAATTTAAAAAAAAATACATGAAATGTTAAACTAAGGATATTATATTTAGAGCTAAAATATTTTATATAAAAACTGTTTATATATAAAAAATATATATAAAGTGTGGGATATTAATACTTTAAATATTATTTAACTCTTTACGTGTGTTGTAGCTCTTTCTGTCACCTAGTTGGTTCATATAGGGTATTTAAAGTTAAGAGATGAGAAATCGTCACAAAAAATAATTATGATGCAACTATTTGGCTTCTGGAGAGGAATGCTGCTGTAGGTCTGGCAGACAAAGGGTTAAAAAGTACCTCCTTAAAAAATAAAAGTAATACATAAAGTTTATGAAGCTGTCAGAATCAGGCATCTCGTTTCTCGGCTGCTCACGCCTGGCTGAGTTTGCTTTCCTCACAGCCTGTGATGCTCGGCGGGGGATTGGTGAGGTCTGACAAGATGGCTGCCTCGGATCAGCCTGAGCTGCCTGGCCAGGTGAGGCGCCGGTGTGTGTTTGGGGAGGGTTGGGGGCCCGGCAGGGATGGGCCTGGGGCTTTGTTAAGAGGGAGGGGCACTGTGCGGCTGGGTGACCCGTCCTGCGGACTCCTGGTCACACGAGGCTGCACCTGTTACCCCTGACATGTTGAGCCATCCACGCCCCCTCAGTCTTTATCTGCTGTGCATGGAGTCCCTGGGTCTGTGCCTATATAGGCCACTGGGTCATTGAGTCTGTGCCTGCTGGGCATGGGTTCCTTGAGTCTGTGCCTGCTGGGCATGGAGTCCCTTGGTCTGTAACTGTAGGTCATTGGGTCCCTGGGTCTGTGTCTGCTGGGCATGGGTTCCCTGAGTTTGTGTCTTTTGGGCATGGACTCCCTGGATCTGTGTCTGTTGGGCATGGACTCCCAGGATCTATGCCTCTAGGTAATTTGGTCCCTGGGTCTGTGCCTATATATAATTGGGTCCCTGGGTCTGTGCCTGTAGTCCATGGATTCCCTGTTTCTGCTGGGCATGGACTGTCTGTGTCTACTGGGCATGAAGTCCCTGAATCTGTGCCTGCTGGGCATGGGTTCCCTTGGGTCTGTGCCTGCTGGGCATGGTGTCCATTGGGTCTGTGCCTGCTGGGCATGGGTTCCCTTGGGCCTGTGCCTGCTGGGCATGGAGTCCATTGGGTCTGTGCCTGCTGGGCATGGACTCTCTCGATCTGTGTCTGTTGGGCATGGAGTCCCTTAGTCTGTGTCTATAGGTTATTGGCTCCCTGGGTCTGTGCCTTTAGGTCATTGGGTCCTACTCCCTGGGTCTGTACCTATAGGTCATTCGGTCTGTGCCTATAGGTCATTGGGTCCCTGGGACTGTGCCTATAGGTCATTGGGTCCCTGGGTCTTTGCCTATAGGTCATTGGGTCCCTGGGTCCGTGCCTATAGGTCATTGGGTCCCTGGGTCCGTGCCTATAGGTCATTGGGTCCCTGGGTCCGTGCCTATAGGTCATTGGGTCCCTGGGTCCGTGCCTATAGGTCATTGGGTCCCTGGGTCTGTGCCTATAGGTCATTGGGCCCCTGGGTCTGTGCCTATAGGTCATTGGGTCCCTGGGTCCATGACTGTAGGCCAGTGCTTGACAAATATGTTCAAAAATTAATTTAGGAGCCAGGCATATTTTTAGGAGCCAGACAGTTGGATTTGTATATAGATATATGGAAAATAGCCCAAAAAGTTAGGAGCCAGGGGTAAAATTCTAGGAGCCAGTGGCTCCCAGGCTCCTGGGTTTGTCGAGCCCTGCTGTAGGCCATGGACTGTCTGTTTCTGCTGGGCATGATGTCCCTGAATCTGTGCCTGCTGGGCATTGGGGTACTTGGGTCTGCTGTCCTAGGAAGCTGATTCACTAACACCACCAGGGACTCCATGCCATGCAGGCAGATTTGCAGAGACTCCATGCTGAGCATGCACACACTCAGGGACCCCATGGCCTATAGCCACAGACCCAGAGACTCCATGCCCAGCAGATATAGACTCGGATGGGGGCAGATGTGCTGCCATCTAGTGTTCTTACTAATAAATAACATTCTTGCGAAACTGCTTCCATATAGTGCGCCAGACTTGTGTGACTCTTTCCCTGCTTTTCAACAACTGATACCAAGAGAATTAAGAACATTTGATAATAGAAGTAAACTGGAAAGTTGTTTAAAATGGTATATTCTATTTGAATCATGAAAGAAACATTTTGGGTTTCATGTACTTTAATGTGTGACCTGTTCCCCCCCCCCATGTAATGTATTTTGCACACCTGTAGATAGTAATTACTAAGCCAACCGAAAGCTGCAAGTTATGTAGTAGTCCACACTAGTCTGTGATTCACGGCCATTTTCAGTGCCATATATGAATACACAAATATGACTGATCCATTTCTGGCTCTGAAGAATTGAGAGGTGCTTCAGGGAATTTTTATTTTATCCTCGGTCAGCTTAGGCTGTGTGTGTGTATTTACAATATATCTGTATGTAGAACATTTTGGTACCATTCATTTAATCACCATATGCAGCAGCAGTGATTTATCCATTTGATTGCCTCTTTACCTTAGTGGTCCTGGGATCATCAGTGTGAAGTATTCTGCTTTTAGCAATTAATACTTTGAGTATGGTTGTATGGGAAAGGAGAGCGGTGAGCCTAGCTGCTTCATCACTTAAAATAACAAGCATCCGTGCTGGGTCACAATTTAAATGGGAGATGAGTGCCTGTGATAACTGCACCTTTCTCCAGACCAAAAGCCAGGGCATAATATGGTTTACCAGGTGCTATGATATTGCTACTACAACACCCTAATTTAATCAGGGTGCCCTAATGTAATTACCACAAACAAAGCAATGGGTGAAATTCCATGTTCTTTTCCTACAGGGATTTTTCAAGTCCTACCCTATTGGATGGAATCTTTCCTTAGTTACCTTACCTGTTTATCACAGAATTGTCATTTTATTTTTTCGAAGCAACTCTGCACATAAGTGCCTGATTATGTATTTGTGCATGTTTGGGTTAGGTACTGTGTCACATGTACGTGGATTGGTGAGTGATATAGATATTTAGTGGTAATTGTTTTCATGTTTATAAATGTGCCAAGAAACTTAGTTTGGTAAAATAGGTGAGCTTTTGGTGTTAGTGGGCAAGCTGGGGTTTTTTTTTTGTGTGTAAGTAAGCCAGGTCCTGAGAGTTTTCCAGGAGTTGTACCACTCGTGTATTTGTGGAGCATGTAAAAACAATCTACTTTTGTATTGTGTATCAATTCCCATATAGGTTGTATAAGGGAATGGTAGATGTTTTCCCTCTCTTCTTCGGTGTAGAATTTAGGGGCATCTTGTATTTTGAGTAGTTACTTTTCACAACCTGCTGTCTCCTGGCTTTTATTTTTGTGTAGGTGACTCCAGTGCAGACCAGGTACTAATTATTTCCATTCTTGGGCTATTTAGTATCTCATTGTGATTGTCTCACCTGTGCTCAGGTACGTAAACTTGTAAATCTGTCCGGTATATTTGCTTGAGTATTGGAGCCAGTGAATCATTTACCTGAAATCTTCTACCTATCTGTCCAAAGATTTGTATGAATATATTTTAGTGTAGAAAATTGTGTGTACTTTACGCTGATATCTTCAGGTTTAGAATTGCTGTCCAAAAAGTATTTGCGCATTGTTTTTTATGAATAAATCACAACATTATAAAGCCCTGTCTTATCTTTCTTAAAGTGAAGGTAAAGTTTATGTAATTTGAATATATCTATGTATTCCTTGAACATAGAATATGCTAATCGCTAACTTTATTTTATAAAAAAAATTATATTTGTCTTTTTTTTAACTATATTTTTCCCTACCGTTCTGTCCATAACTCCTCCCAACCTCTACATCCAGTTTGTAATGTGCTGTTACGTATAGTGATCCTACCCGGCTCTATACGTAACAGCAGGAGCGCGTTCACAATGAGCAATCTAACTGCGCATGCGCGATTCTAAGCGCACCCATCTCCCTTCAACCAACATTAACCGACCTTAAATTAGTTTAGCTTCACTGGGAAATGATGTACGCGCAGTAAAATTTCCGTGATGCTGTTATTACACAATATGCATGTTATATGTGCTCGGCGTACTTGCTTAAGCAGAAACAGTACGCAGTACGCATGCGCGAAACTAGAACGCCCGGTGTAGTCTTTGATGGAGAAATAGACTCTAGGGCATGCGCAGTATATCGAGTAGGCGGATGACGTCGGGTCACGGCCGCCTAACAGCCAGAAATTCAACTGGTTGCTCTAAAAACGTGACCAGAAATAAAAATAAAAAATACAAAACGGGATGATTGTGAAAATCGGCAAAAAAGGATTTTAAATAGAAAATAAAGGTTTTTTTAAGTAATAATGTAAAAAATCATGAATGAAAGTCCCATTCATTTTTAAAAAAATAATTGGATTCTGTATCAGTGTCAAGGTAACTTTACCTTCACTTTAAAAAGCCACTAATATAGTTTTTTATTATTTTAATAAGAAAGTTTTTATGCTAACCCTTGCTCCGGAGTCCCATGCTTTGTAACTTTTCGTGTAGAGCTGAACTTATGTCTTGTACTACCGCACAGGTCTTCCCTGTGAAAGGGTTTATTGGACACCAGTCTGGTTCCACTTCAAAAAGTCCCCTAGTAGACAGGGCAACCTGAGATGATTTTCATCCTTCTGACTACCTTCAAAAATCAGGACTACATAAGGCTGCCTTTAGGGTGGTGACC
>NC_069506.1:296236802-296244302 GCF_027579735.1 Bombina bombina | reverse complement strand
TTTTCAGCATCATAATGATAAGGAGAGAAAAACAGTTGATAAAACACTGACAGTCATGGACTGGCCTTCACAGAGTCCAGACCTGAATATTATAGAGGCAGTATGGGATCATCTGGACAGAGAAATAAATAAAAGACAACCTAAATCTAAAGAAGAACTCTGGGAAGTGCTGAAAGAAGCTTGGTATAATATACAATAAGATCACTTCAGGACAGTCTCCCTAAAAGAGTTCAAGATGTGCTTAGTTCCAAGGGAGGTCACACTAAATACTGACTTTGGCCTGAAGAAGCCATTTTGTTCTGAAATTATTTTTTTTTGTATTCTGTGTACATATTTTCTGTATCTTAATGGAGAAAAACAAAAACTTTGCTAAAACAACAAATCTAAATGTGGCCTAAGACTTTTGCACAATACTGTATGTTTGTACGTAAACACCCACCCACCAAGAAAAGAAAAAAATCTCCCATACCTTCTGACCTCCTTCCATCTGTTCTCATTTGCCAGTATAAGTAGGACATTTGTCTGTCATGTAGCTTGGTACATTTTTGGTTAAACCTGTGTGTTTGTGAATGAGTGCTGTTCTGTGTATAAGGCTGATCAACTGTATATCTAATCAATAGCCTACAGGGGTTGACAAATCTGTTTACAATTTAGAAGCCAATAAGAGTGTATGTTTGTGTGTGTGTGTATGTGTGTATATATATATATATATATATATATATATAATATGTATGTTGTGTGTGTGTGTGTGTATATATATATATATAATGTATGTGTTGTGTGTGTGTGTGTGTATATATATATATATATATATATATATGTGTGTGTATATATATATATATATATATATATATATATATATATATACAGGGAGTGCAGAATTATTAGGCAAGTTGTATTTTTGAGGATTAATTTTATTATTGAACAACAACCATGTTCTCAATGAACCCAAAAAACTCATTAATATCAAAGCTGAATAGTTTTGGAAGTAGTTTTTAGTTTGTTTTTAGTTATAGCTATTTTAGGGGGATATCTGTGTGTGCAGGTGACCATTACTGTGCATAATTATTAGGCAACTTAACAAAAAACAAATATATATCCATTTCAATTATTTATTTTTACCAGTGAAACCAATATAACATCTCAACATACACAAATATACATTTCTGACATTCAAAAACAAAACAAAAAAACAAATCAGTGACCAATATAGCCACCTTTCTTTGCAAGGACACTCAAAGGCCTGCCATCCATGGATTCTGTCAGTGTTTTGATCTGTTCACCATCAACATTGCATGCAGCAGCAACCACAGCCTCCCAGACACTGTTCAGAGAGGTGTACTGTTTTCCCTCCTTGTAAATCTCACATTTGATGATGGACCACAGGTTCTCAATGGGGTTCAGATCAGGTGAACAAGGAGGCCATGTCATTAGATTTTCTTCTTTTATACCCTTTCTTGCCAGCCACGCTGTGGAGTACTTGGACGCGTGTGATGGAGCATTGTCCTGCATGAAAATCATGTTTTTCTTGAAGGATGCAGACTTCTTCCTGTACCACTGCTTGAAGAAGGTGTCTTCCAGAAACTGGCAGTAGGACTGGGAGTTGAGCTTGATTCCATCCTCAACCCGAAAAGGCCCCACAAGCTCATCTTTGATGATACCAGCCCAAACCAGTACTCCACCTCCACCTTGCTGGCGTCTGAGCCGGACTGGAGCTCTCTGCCCTTTACCAATCCAGCCACGGGCCCATCCATCTGGCCCATCAAGACTCACTCTCATTTCATCAGTCCATAAAACCTTAGAAAAATCAGTCTTGAGATATTTCTTGGCCCAGTCTTGACGTTTCAGCTTGTGTGTCTTGTTCAGTGGTGGTCGTCTTTCAGCCTTTCTTACCTTGGCCATGTCTCTGAGTATTGCACACCTTGTGCTTTTGGGCACTCCAGTGATGTTGCAGCTCTGAAATATGGCCAAACTGGTGGCAAGTAGCATCTTGGCAGCTGCACGCTTGACTTTTCTCAGTTCATGGGCAGTTATTTTGCGCCTGCAAGATATCTCACTATTTTTGACTTTTCTGAGCCTGTCAAGTCCTTCTTTTGACCCATTTTGCCAAAGGAAAGGAAGTTGCCTAATAATTATGCACACCTGATATAGGGTGTTGATGTCATTAGACCACACCCCTTCTCATTACAGAGATGCACATCACCTAATATGCTTAATTGGTAGTAGGCTTTCGAGCCTATACAGCTTGGAGTAAGACAACATGCATAAAGAGGATGATGTGGTCAAAATACTCATTTGCCTAATAATTCTGCACTCCCTGTGTGTGTGTATATATATATATATATATATATATATATATATATATATATATATATATATTAGGGATGCACCGAAATTTCGGCCGCAGAAAGTTTCGGCCGAAAATGGCATTTTTGGCTATTTCGGTTTTCGTTTTTTTTGCCTGTTAGTTTCGGTAAAATTATTGTGTAGCATATTTCAAATTTGATGCTAGCCTAGAGCTGCTGTTTAAGTTTATTACTTCACTTACTGTTATGCATATAATGAGTTTTCTAGGACTATACTTTATTTTGATAATTGGTAAAAAAAAACCCTGTTAAATATGATTATGTTACATAGAACTAAATAAAGAATAATACAGTATATTGATATTTATAATTGTTTTAAGTAGGGATGCACCAAAATTTGGGTCGCAGAAACATTTTGGTCGAAAATGGCATTATTTTTTGCCTGTTTTTTTTTTTTTTTGGTAAAATTATTGTGTAGCATATTATTGTTTTAAGATATTTTTGTCCAATTTTAGTGTGCTACTTTCAATAAAAGTGTGGGCTTTTTTATTGGCTCTAATTATGCAAAAAAAAAAAACTAAAAAAAAATAATTTGAAAATAATTTGAAAAAATACATTTTCGGTATCTGTTTCGGTTTTCGGCCAAGTGCATCCTGGATTTTCGGATTCGGTTTCGGTCCAGAATTTCCATTTCGGTGCATCACTAATATATATATATATATATATATATATATATATATATATATATATATATATATGTGTGTGTGTATATATATATATATATATATATATATATATATATATGTATGTGTGTGTATATATATATATATACAGTATATATATATGTGTATATGTATGTGTGTATATATATATATGTGTGTGTGTGTGTGTGTATATATATATATATATATATATATATATATATATATATAAATGTGTGTATGTTGTATGCAAAAGTTTAGGCACCCCTGACAATTTCCATGATTTTCATTTATAAATAATTTGGTGTTTGGATCAGCAATTTCATTTTGATCTATCAAATAACTGAGGGACACAGTAATACTTCAGTAGTGAAATGAGGTTTATTGGATTAACAGAAAATGTGCAATATGCATCAAAATGAAATTAGACAGGTGCATAAATGTGGGCACCCCAAGAGAAATATTGCATCAATATTTAGTAGCGCCTCCTTTAGCAGAAATAACAGCCTCTAAACGCTTCCTATAGCCTGTAATGAGTGTCTGGATTCTGGATGAAGGTATTTTGGACCATTCCTCCTTGCAAAACATGTTCAATTATGTTTGATGGTTGCTGAGCATGGACAGCCCGCTTCAAATCACCCCACAGATTTTCAATGATATTCAGGTCTGGGGACTGGGATGGACATTCCAGAACATTGTACTTGTTCCTCTGCATAAAGGCCAGCTAGATTTTGAGCAGTGTTTTGGGTCATTGTCTTGTTAAAATATCCAGCCTCTGCGTAACTTCAACTTTGTGACTGATGCCTCAACAACAACATTCTCAAGTATCTGCTGATATTGAGTGGAATCCATGCGACCCTCAACTTTAACAAGATTCCCAGTACCGCCACTGGCCACACAGCCCTACAGCATGATGGAACATCCACCAAATTTTACTGTGGGTAGCAAGTGTTTGTCTTGGAATGCTGTGTTCTATTTCCGCCATGCATAACTCCCCTTGTTATGACCAAATAACTCAATCTTTGTTTCATCAGTCCACAGCACCTTCTTCCAAAATGAAGCTGGCTTGTCCAAATGTGCGTTTGGATACCTGAAGCAACTTTTTGTGGCGTGTGTGCAGAAAAGGCTTCTTCCGCATCACTCTCCCATATGCTGAATTGTTGAACAATGCACAGTGACACCATCTGCAGCAAGATGACGTAGGTCTTTGTAGGTGGTCTTTTGGCTGTTTTTGACTATTCTCACCATCCTTTGCCTCTCCGATATTTTACTTCTGGCTTTAAGAAGAACTGTGCCTGTGGTCTTCCATTTCCTCACAGTGGACACTGACCGCTTAAATCTCTGCAATAGCTTTTTGTAGCCTTCCCCTAAACCATAATGTTGAACAATCTTTGTTTTCAGGTCATTTGAGAGCTGTTTTGAGGCCCCCATGTTGCCACTCTTCAGAGGAGAGTCAAAGAGATTAACAATTTGCAATTGGCCACCTTAAATACCCTTTCCCCTTGATTGGATGCACCTGTCTATGAAGTTCAAGGCTTAATGGGCTCACCAAACCAATTGTGTGTTCCAAATTTATGCACCTGTTTAATTTCGTTTTGGATGCATATTGCACATTTCTTTCATGTAATTAGCAAGAGTCCATGAGCTAGTGACGTATGGGATATACATTCCTACCAGGAGGGGCAAAGTTTCCCAAACCTCAAAATGCCTATAAATACACCCCTCACCACACCCACAATTCAGTTTTACAAACTTTGCCTCCGATGGAGGTGGTGAAGTAAGTTTGTGCTAGATTCTACGTTGATATGCGCTCCGCAGCAAGTTGGAGCCCGGTTTTCCTCTCAGCGTGCAGTGAATGTCAGAGGGATGTGAGGAGAGTATTGCCTATTTGAATGCAGTGATCTCCTTCTACGGGGTCTATTTCATAGGTTCTCTGTTATCGGTCGTAGAGATTCATCTCTTACCTCCCTTTTCAGATCGACGATATACTCTTATATATACCATTACCTCTGCTGATTCTCGTTTCAGTACTGGTTTGGCTTTCTACAAACATGTAGATGAGTGTCCTGGGGTAAGTAAATCTTATTTTCTGTGACACTCTAAGCTATGGTTGGGCACTTTGTTTATAAAGTTCTAAATATATGTATTCAAACATTTATTTGCCTTGACTCAGAATGTTCAACATTCCTTATTTTTCAGACAGTCAGTTTCATATTTGGGATAATGCACTTGAATTAATCAATTTTTTCTTACCTTCAAAAATTTGACTCTTTTTTCCCTGTGGGCTGTTAGGCTCGCGGGGGCTGAAAATGCTTCATTTTATTGCGTCATTCTTGGCGCGGACTTTTTTGGCGCAAAAAATTATTTTCCGTTTCCGGCGTCATACGTGTCACCGGAAGTTGCGTCATTTTTTGACGTTATTTTGCGCCAAAAATGTCGGCGTTCCGGATGTGGCGTCATTTTTGGCGCCAAAAGCATTTAGGCGCCAAATAATGTGGGCGTCTGATTTGGCGCTAAAAAAATATGGGCGTCGCTTTTGTCTCCACATTATTTCAGTCTCATTTTTTCATTGCTTCTGGTTACTAGAAGCTTGTTCTTTTGCATTTTTTCCCATTCCTGAAACTGTCATTTAAGGAATTTGATCAATTTTGCTTTATATGTTGTTTTTTCTCTTACATATTGCAAGATGTCTCACGTTGCATCTGAGTCAGAAGATACTACAGGAAAATCGCTGTCTAGTGCTGGATCTACCAAAGCTAAGTGTATCTGCTGTAAACTTTTGGTAGCTATTCCTCCGGCTGTTGTTTGTATTAATTGTCATGACAAACTT
This sequence comes from Bombina bombina, assembly GCF_027579735.1. Taxonomy (NCBI): domain Eukaryota; kingdom Metazoa; phylum Chordata; class Amphibia; order Anura; family Bombinatoridae; genus Bombina; species Bombina bombina. Next base: position 296,238,465 of record NC_069506.1, on the reverse strand, counting down.
GTTAATGCAGATAATATTTCCTTTAGTAAAGTACCATTGCCTGTTGCAGTTCCTTCAACATCTAAGGTGCAGAATGTTCCTGATAACATAAGAGATTTTGTTTCTGAATCCATAAAGAAGGCTATGTCTGTTATTTCTCCTTCTAGTAAACGTAAAAAATCTTTTAAAACTTCTCTCCCTACAGATGAATTTTTAAATGAACATCATCATTCTGATTCTGATGACTCTTCTGGTTCAGAGGATTCTGTCTCAGAGATTGATGCTGATAAATCTTCATATTTATTTAAAATGGAATTTATTCGTTCTTTACTTAAAGAAGTACTAATTGCTTTAGAAATAGAGGATTCTGGTCCTCTTGATACTAATTCTAAACGTTTAGATAAGGTATTTAAATCTCCTGTGGTTATTCCAGAAGTTTTTCCTGTTCCTAATGCTATTTCTGCAGTAATTTCCAAAGAATGGGATAAATTGGGTAATTCATTTACTCCTTCTAAACGTTTTAAGCAATTATATCCTGTGCCGTCTGACAGATTAGAATTTTGGGACAAAATCCCTAAAGTTGATGGGGCTATTTCTACCCTTGCTAAACGTACTACTATTCCTACGTCAGATGGTACTTCGTTTAAGGATCCTTTAGATAGGAAAATTGAATCCTTTCTAAGAAAAGCTTATCTGTGTTCAGGTAATCTTCTTAGACCTGCTATATCATTGGCTGATGTTGCTGCAGCTTCAACTTTTTGGTTGGAAACTTTAGCGCAACAAGTAACAGATCATGATTCTCATGATATTATTATTCTTCTTCAGCATGCTAATAATTTTATCTGTGATGCAATTTTTGATATTATCAGAGTTGATGTCAGGTTTATGTCTCTAGCTATTTTAGCTAGAAGAGCTTTATGGCTTAAGACTTGGAATGCTGATATGGCTTCTAAATCAACTCTACTTTCCATTTCTTTCCAGGGTAACAAATTATTTGGTTCTCAGTTGGATTCTATTATCTCAACTGTTACTGGTGGGAAAGGAACTTTTTTACCACAGGATAAAAAATCTAAGGGTAAAAACAGGGCTAATAATCGTTTTCGTTCCTTTCGCTTCAACAAAGAACAAAAGCCTAATCCTTCATCCTCAGGAGCAGTTTCAGTTTGGAAACCATCTCCGGTCTGGAATAAATCCAAGCCTGCTAGAAAGGCAAAGCCTGCTTCTAAGTCCACATGAAGGTGCGGCCCTCATTCCAGCTCAGCTGGTAGGGGGCAGGTTACGTTTTTTTCAAAGAAATTTGGATCAATTCTGTTCACAATCTTTGGATTCAAAACATTGTTTCAGAAGGGTACAGAATTGGTTTCAAGATGAGACCTCCTGCAAAGAGATTTTTTCTTTCCCGTGTCCCAGTAAATCCAGTGAAAGCTCAAGCATTTCTGAATTGTGTTTCAGATCTAGAGTTGGCTGGAGTAATTATGCCAGTTCCAGTTCCGGAACAGGGGATGGGGTTTTATTCAAATCTCTTCATTGTACCAAAGAAGGAGAATTCCTTCAGACCAGTTCTGGATCTAAAAATATTGAATCGTTATGTAAGGATACCAACGTTCAAGATGGTAACTATAAGGACTATCTTGCCTTTTGTTCAGCAAGGGCATTATATGTCCACAATAGATTTACAGGATGC
>NC_069506.1:296079302-296231802 GCF_027579735.1 Bombina bombina | reverse complement strand
TGTGGTCTCCTTAACCTGTCACTAGGCTCTACCACTGGTGCACTTCTATAACCCATCAGATCCCCGCCTGTCTGCCCATCCCGTTACTCCTATAGCCTGTAAGACCTCAGCTTGTCAGCCCACCCCGTTGTTCCTATAGCCTGTAAGAGCTCAGCTTGTCAGCCCATCCCGTTACTCATATAGCCTGTAAGGCCTCGGCTTGTCAGCCCGTCCCGTTACTCCTATAGCCTGTAAGACCTAAGCTTGTCAGCCCGTCCCGTTACTCCTATAGCCTGTAAGACCTAAGCTTGTCAGCCCACCCCGTTGCTCCTATAGCCTGTAAGAGCTCAGCTTGTCAGCCCATCCCGTTACTCCTATAGCCTGTAAGACCTAAGCTTGTCAGCCCGTCCCGTTACTCCTATAGCCTGTAAGACCTCAGCTTGTCAGCTCGTCCCGTTACTCCTATAGCCTGTAAGACCTAAGCTTGTCAGCCCATCCCGTTACTCCTATAGCCTGTAAGACCTCAGCTTGTCAGCCCATCCAGTTACTCCTATAGCCTGTTAGACCTCAGCTTGTAAGCCCGTCCTATTACTCCTATAACCTGTTAGACCTCAGCTTGTCAGCCCGTCCTGTTACTCCTATAACCCGTCATACCTCAGCTTGTCAGCCCGTCCTGTTACTCCTATAACTTGTCATACCTCAGCTTGTCAGCCCGTCCTGTTACTCCTATAACCCATTAGACCTCAGCTTGTCAGTCCCTCCCGTTATTATTAGTGGGCTACAATGAGACAGGTCAGGAGATCAGTTAGACACATCAGGGGAACTAAGTTGGACAATCAGAAAGGATGTGGGGCCAGTGCACCAGTGGTAGAGCCTAGTGACAGGTTAAGGAGACCACAGATTCGGTACGTTATAGGAACATACATCATAATGATGCACACAGCACTCACATTTGTTTACTGCACAGAAATCTGGTGCACAAAAACAGGAGCATGTACGAACGAAAAGTAACGCCATTCACAGCCAGATCATGATGCTGGTGATGAAATAGGGGAGGGGGCAGACAGACATTTTAAAACAGCAGAGCCACAAAAAATTAAGTTTTATTACTTGGAAACTATATATGTTACAAAATGTACCTAAAGTTGTCAATAATAAGCAGTTGCAACTTTATATGAATGGCTTAGGAGAAATTTTGGGTTGACTGTCCCTTTAAAGATTTTTACTTTATCGTCCCTTTTGTAGTGGTTGACAAATCTGTTTAAAGTTTAGGAGCCAGTAAGAATATTTATGATCCAGACATACTTTTAGGAGCCAGACAGTAGTGGTATTTGTATATAGATATATGGAGAATAACCCAAAATGTTAGGAGCTAGAGGTAAAATTCTAGGAGCCAGTGGCTTCTGGGTTTGTCAAGCCCTGCATTAAAGGATAAGAAGACAAAAATAATATTTTTGTGCTCTGTTAGTGTGTTCTAATGGTGCTATGTTCCCTGTGTGGTCACTTCTTTATCTAGGCACAAGAAATAAACTACCAGCTAAATAACTAAAATCTACAGTACATATTGTTATTGATTTTATAAGAAATAACAAGGTATAAACAAATACACAAGAGATTAAGAAAAAAACAAAGGTGCAAGTAAATATAAGAGCAAATGAAACTTCCCTTCCGTACGTAGATGGTCGCAGCCTACTCACGCCTCTCCTGCAGCTGTGTTGAAATCCTGGTATTTGGATACAGCGGCTCTTACTTCTTCAGGAAGTTACTTAGTAGATTCAGAAAATATCTTCCACATGGTCGGCGTCTAAAGAAAAATAGCCAAAATAGTGCAGAGTGTACAGACAATCGCAAATACGAAGTGGAATGTCAAGGTTTATTAACAACCCTATGACGGAAACACATTTTTTACTTGAAAATGTAGCTTCTTTCAATAAAACTCCTCAACTTCAGCGTGTTGAAGATATTCTCTGAATCTAAGTAACTTCCTGGAGAAGTCGGCACCACTGTATCCAAATTCCATAAACACACACAACACCTTAAAAGTGATTACATATGAGCAATATACCATTAATATAAAGGAGAAACGCGGAATGGAAAAGAAAAATAAAGTTAAAATGCGTATTGAGTCATTGCAATTATTCCTGCAATAGATAGTAAAATAAAAAGTAAAGGTGCTTCAGCAGGAACAATCCACTATATTATAAACAAACAATAGTAAATGATTAACAGAGCAACTAAAAATATAATAAAGTGATGAAAAAGTAAAACAAAGGGAAGTACTGAATAAAGATACTCTAGTAGTGAGAACATTCGTTTCACTATGTTTCTCTTACCCCTTAGCTGTAGCTAATTAGGGACAGATATACATTTAGTCATTTAACTGATCAAGTAAGACAAATGTATGTAACACAAGTAGTGATTTAACCCATCGTTTGAGAGAAATTATTACAAAACAGTGATTTAACCTATTGGTTGCAAGTAGCATACTAAACCGTGATTTAACACCTTGCACTTCATAAACACACAGGGCAAACAAGAGGTTAATGCACACTGCTGCATTACAATAGTAATCATAGTAGTCAGCGCACCCAGGTAGGCAAAAGGAATGCAAAGAAACTTTTAGTTGATCCAACTCCTTTATTGTAATGAATCACATTACAAGTGTATAGGCAACAGAAATGATACGGCTGGCAGCTCAGGTCAGGAAAAACAAATAAAGGGCAGACGCGTTTCCTAGTGCATTAAGCACATTAACTGCATTAGCAGTTGATCCCAACACCCCAGAGGGGGTAATAGAGGGATAACCCTCAGTAAAAGAGAGGTTTTTTGGATATTGCATTTAGATACTCGAATGCCAATTGGTCTTAATTCAGAGTGGGATGTTAAGTTATATGTGGAAAAATAGTAAGCTAGATTTGAATATTCATTTATGTATTACCTTCATATCTTTTTTCAATATAGAAATTTAATTTTTCAATGCTGTACCTTTAAATTTTTCATGACATTCTGCATTTAAAGATATTAGTTTGTTTTCATGTTTTTTTTGTAAATAATCACACGCATGCTAATAGTCCTCAGATCATAAATATATATATTTTTTTTGTTATTGCCAGTATATTATTAGTATATATATTCATATAATAATTTTTGGCTATTGTTAATTTGGGACTTTAGCATTTTTTGCGTGTCATTTTTCTCAATTTCCCCCTAGTGTGCACCCAACTTTTTCCTATACATACATTGAGTTGCTTACACATAATTGGTTAAAGGGCCATAATACCCAAATGTTTAAACACTTGAAAGTGATGCAGCATAGCTGTAAAAAGCTGACTAGAAAATATCACCTGAACATCTCTATGTAAAAATGAAAGATATTTTACCTCAAAAGTTCCTCAGTAGCCACCTCCCATTGTAAAGGATTTCTAAGCAGCATTTTAGTGTGTCTGTCCTGGGACATCTGAAGGGATGAGCATCGTGCACTCTCATTTTATTTCACCAATCAGGTAAAGGAAGTTTACAATGAAATCTCATGAGAGTCAAGTCAAATCTCATGAGATCACAGTAAAAGTTCATGACCTCAGCACTGCTGATGCTGATTGGCTGCTGTTCATTTCTTCATTTTTTTTTATATTTTTACCTGCAGCTGGGAGCAACTGAGTATAACTTTTTACACAGAACTTACTCTGCTGAGCTGAGGAGATTGTAAGGTAAAATATCTTCCTTTTTTACATAGATATTCTCAGGGGATATTTTCCTGTCAGCTTTTTACAGTTATACTGCATCAGTTTCAAGTGATTTAGCATATGAGTATTATGTCCCTTTAAGTAATTAAACAGGAGGAGTTTACCTGTGTATATAATGCTTGGAATTATGGGTGCACATTATGGTCACTGAGGAGCTAATGCAGTTAATGTGCTTAATGCACTAGGAAACGCGTCTGACCTTTATTTGTTTTTCCTGACCTGAGCTGCCAGCCGTATCATTTCTGTTGCCTATACACTTGTAATGTGATTCATTACAATAAAGGAGTTGGATCAACTAAAAGTTTCTTTGCATTCCTTTTGCCTACCTGGGTGCGCTGACTACTAAGATTACTGTTTGAATTTGGAGCGCAGGTGGAACGCTCCTGTCCTCGCACCAGTCGGGTGAAATCTTGACGTCATCACGACGCATTGGAGGGGGTGTGACTCTCTACGTGAAGGCCACTGCAGGGTTCCTGGTAACCATTGCCACATCGAGGGCTGTGTCTGAGCGCTTCCTGGAGGTTCTGACTGCTGCATTACAATCTTGCGGCAGTGATTTCATCCATTCATGGCCAGAAACACATCTACCATTTATTTAACACTTAAAGGAACATTAAACTCCAGATTTTTCTTTTGTGAATAAGAAAGAGAATACAGTTTTAAACTTTCCAGTTTACTTCTATTACCTACTTTGCTTCATTGTCTTGCTATTCTTTGTTGAAAAAGCAGCATTGCTTTACTAGGAGCTAGTTAACACATTGCGATGAGCCAATAACACGAGGCTTCTATGTGCAGCCACCAATCAGCAGCTCCTGAGCTTACCTAGGTATCCTTTTCAACAAAGAATATCAAGAGAGCAAAACAAATTAGATAATACAGGGAGTGCAGAATTATTAGGCAAATGAGTATTTTGACCACATCATCCTCTTTATGCATGTTGTCTTACTCCAAGCTGTATAGGCTTGAAAGCCTACTACCAATTAAGCATATTAGGTGATGTGCATCTCTGTAATGAGAAGGGGTGTGGTCTAATGACATCAACACCCTATATCAGGTGTGCATAATTATTAGGCAACTTCCTTTCCTTTGGCAAAATGGGTCAAAAGAAGGACTTGACAGGCTCAGAAAAGTAAAAAATAGTGAGATATCTTGCAGAGGGATGCAGCACTCTTAAAATTGCAAAGCTTCTGAAGCGTGATCATCGAACAATCAAGCGTTTCATTCAAAATAGTCAACAGGGTCGCAAGAAGCGCGTGGAAAAACCAAGGCGCAAAATAACTGCCCATGAACTGAGAAAAGTCAAGCGTGCAGCTGCCAAGATGCCACTTGCCACCAGTTTGGCCATATTTCAGAGCTGCAACATCACTGGAGTGCCCAAAAGCACAAGGTGTGCAATACTCAGAGACATGGCCAAGGTAAGAAAGGCTGAAAGACGACCACCACTGAACAAGACACACAAGCTGAAACGTCAAGACTGGGCCAAGAAATATCTCAAGACTGATTTTTCTAAGGTTTTATGGACTGATGAAATGAGAGTGAGTCTTGATGGGCCAGATGGATGGGCCCGTGGCTGGATTGGTAAAGGGCAGAGAGCTCCAGTCCGACTCAGACACCAGCAAGGTGGAGGTGGAGTACTGGTTTGGGCTGGTATCATCAAAGATGAGCTTGTTAGGCCTTTTCGGGTTGAGGATGGAGTCAAGCTCAACTCCCAGTCCTACTGCCAGTTTCTGGAAGACACCTTCTTCAAGCAGTAGTACAGGAAGAAGTCTGCATCCTTCAAGAAAAACATGATTTTCATGCAGGACAATGCTCCATCACACGCGTCCAAGTACTCCACAGCGTGGCTGGCAAGAAAGGGTATAAAAGAAGAAAATCTAATGACATGGCCTCCTTGTTCACCTGATCTGAACCCCATTTAGAACCTGTGGTCCATCATCAAATGTGAGATTTACAAGGAGGGAAAACAGTACACCTCTCTGAACAGTGTCTGGGAGGCTGTGGTTGCTGCTGCACGCAATGTTGATGGTGAACAGATCAAAACACTGACAGAATCCATGGATGGCAGGCTTTTGAGTGTCCTTGCAAAGAAAGGTGGCTATATTGGTCACTGATTTGTTTTTGTTTTGTTTTTGAATGTCAGAAATGTATATTTGTGAATGTTGAGATGTTATATTGGTTTCACTGGTAAAAATAAATAATTGAAATGGGTATATATTTGTTTTTTGTTAAGTTGCCTAATAATTATGCACAGTAATAGTCACCTGCACACACATATATCCCCCTAAAATAGCTATAACTAAAAACAAACTAAAAACTGCTTCCAAAACTATTCAGCTTTGATATTAATGAGTTTTTTGGGTTAATTGAGAACATGGTTGTTGTTCAATAATAAATTTAATCCTCAAAAATACAACTTGCCTAATAATTTTGCACTCCCTGTAGATGTACATGCTCTATCTGAAACATGAAAAAAATTGTGTTTCATTTCTCTTTAACCCCTTAAAGTGAAGGTAAAGTTACCTTGACACTGATACAGAATCCAATTATTTTTTGAAAATGAATGGGACTTTCATTCATGACTTTTTACATTATTACTTCAAAATCCTTAATTTTCTATTTCAATTCCTTTTTTTCCAATTTTAACAATCATCCCGTTTTCTATTTTTTTTAATTTTATTTATGGTCACGTTTTTTGAGCAACCAGTTGAATTTCTGGCCGATAGGTGGCCGTGACTCTACGTCACCCGCCTACTCGATATACTGCGCATGCCCTAGAGTCTATTAATATATCAAAGACTACACCGGGCGTTCTAGTTTCGCGCATGCGTACTTACGGACGGTTTATGTTGCTTGAAGGGAGATGGTTGCGCTTAGAATCGCTCATGCGCAGTTAGATTTCTTTTCGTGATCGCGCTTCTGCTGTTACGTATAGAGCCGGGTGGGAACACTCTATACGTAACAGCACATTACAAACCGGATGTAGAGGTTGGGAGGAGTTAAACAGAACGGTAGGGAAAAGTATAGTTAAAAAAAAATGACAAAATAATATTTTTTTTATAAAATAAAGTTAGCGATTAGCATATTCAATATTCAAGGAATACATAGATATATTCAAATTAAATAAACGTTACCTTCACTTTAAGGAGAAGACCATTTTTCAATTTCTTACCCTTAAGGATCAGGGCTATTTTTACATTTCTGCGGTGTTTGTGTTTAGCTGTAATTTTCCTCTTAATCATTTACTGTACCCACACATATTATATACCGTCTTTCTCACCATTAAATGGACTTTCTAAAGATACCATTATTGTCATCATATCTTATAATTTACTATAAAAAATATAAAATATTATGAAAAAAATGGAAAAAAACTCACTTTTTCTAACTTTGACCCCCAAAATCTGTTACACATCTACAACCACCAAAAAACACCCATGCTAAATAGTTTCTAAATTTTATCCTGAGTTTAGAAATACCCAATGTTTACATGTTCTTTGCTTTTTTTGCAATTTATAGGGCAATAAGTACAAGTAGCACTTTGCTATTTCCAAACCATTTTTTTTCTTCAAAATTAGCGCTAGTTACATTGTAACACTGATATCTGTCAGGAATCCCTGAATATCCCTTGACATGTATATATTTTTTTTAGTAGACAATTTAAAGTATTGATCTAGGCCCATTTTGGTATATTTTATGCTACCATCGCCAAATGCGATCAAATAAAAAAAATTGTTCACTTTTTCACAGACTTTTTCACAAACTTAAAGTTTCTCACTGAAATTATTTACAAACAGCTTGTGCAATTATGGCATAGCAGACATACATATGGCTCTGGCGTTACTTTTTGGTAATTAGAAAGCCGCTAAATGCTGCTGCGCACCACACGTGTATTATGCCCAGCAGAGAAGGGGTTAATTAGGGAGCTTGTAGGTTTAATTTTAGCTGTAGTTTAGAAGTAGACAACCCAAAGTATTGATCTAGGCCCATTTTGGTATATTACATGCCACCATTTCACAGCCAAATGCGATCAAATAAAAAAAAGTTCACTTTTTCACAAAGGGGTTAATTAGGTAGCTTGTAGGGTTAATTTTAGCAGTAGTTTAGAAGTAGACAACCCAAAGTATTGATCTAGGCCCATTTTGGTATATTCCATGCCACCATTTCACAGCCAAATGCGATCAAATAAAAAAAGTTCACTTTTTCACAAAGGGGTTAATTAGGTAGCTTGTAGGGTTAATTTTAGCTTTAGTGTAGAGATCAGCATCCCACCTGACACATCCCACCCCCCTCAAACAGCTCTCTTCCCCACCCCCCAAAGGTCAACCCCATCTTAAGTACTGGCAGAAAGTCTAGTACTAGGTTAAGCTTTCAACTAAGAATACCAAGAGAACAAAGCAAAATTGGTGATAAAAGTAAATTGGAAAATTGTTTAAAATGACATGCTCTATCTGAATCATGAAAGTTTATTTTGGCCTAGACTGTCCCTTTAAATAATATATATTCTGCTGTGTAGGATCCCTCCCCCTCTACCTTTATTGTCCGCCATCTTGGGTACTGGCAGCTGTCTGCCAGTACCCAGTTTGCATACAAATTAAAAAAATATATATTTTATTATTTTTCTGTAGTGTAGCTTCCCCCCTCAATAACCCACCCCCTCCCAGATCCCTTTGATAAAAAATGTCCCCCTCCTCTCTCCCTCCTTCCCTTTACACTGTTCCATAGTGTAGGGCTCCCACCCGCTCCTGGCCCCCTCTGACATAAGTTTCACCAGCGATGGATGCCCACCCGCCTCCATGCAGCTGCTCCCACCCACCAACGATCGCACCATCGCTGGCCGATGCAGACAGCCACAGAGTGGCTCTCTCTGCATCAGTGTGTTAAAAAAGGTATTGCAGTGATGCCGCAATATCGAGGCATCACGGCAAATACCTTGAATGAGGCTGGAAGGGATCAGGATCGCTTTCAGACGCTTTAAACCCCTAACGACGTACAGGGTACATTGTTGGTCTTTAACGACCAGTTTGTGTATGACGTACCCTGTGCGATGTGTGTCGTTAAGGGGTTAAAATACAAAACACACACACAGGTAACCAAGCACTAAAACTGCAGCAGTTAAAGGGCCATTATAATTGAAATATGACATGCTCTAATCTGCTGGAGAATGTAATTTTAGTACTATCAACCCTGCAGAAATGGGGTTAAACACACAGTTGAAATACCGCTTGGGAGTGCACTGCTGGTCCTGAGCAGAATTCGCCACTGATCCAATTAGCAACGCTAGTCGCATGACTTAGGTGTGCAACTAGCGCTACTGATTGAATCTGCAGCATATTTTGCTAGGGACCAGCAGTACACTGTGAATCCTGAGTAGTATTTCTACTGTGTGTATAACCCCTTTGCAGAGTTTAAACACACAGTACCGCAGGGCCGATGGTCTTAAAACTGCATTTTCTAACCGATTAGAGCATGTCATTTTTCAACTATAATGGCCCTTTAATTAACCCACATGATTGCCTGAAGCACGTGCAGCAGCTATTTAGACTGCCAAGTGGAAGTGATGTGCAGCTTTGCAATGGGGTGAGGAACTCCTTGGCACCTGCTATTTGTCAAGCCTTGTCTTAGCCATTATAGAGATGGCGCAAAAGCCTTTTGAGTACATGATAGGTTCCTTTATTCACAGACATTGTTATATCTGGGTGCTCTCTTCATATAAACAGTATGTTTGTTCTTGTTATAGCTAATAAAGCAGATTTCATTAAACTCTTTGTATTTGGTGTTTTCCTGTTATACATGTGATCGTTTTATTTGTTCCTCCTGCCTTCCAAATCCCTGAGTTATGTGCTTTGTGTCCTATAAATCTCTTAACATGTTTAGGTCATTTAAATATTGCACCATTAAACACATTTGTGTCTCAGTTTATCAGGTCGCTTTGTTGTTATTAAGGTTATATATGAGGGTATAATTCTTTGAGTGTCACATCATAACAGGGTGTTACAAATCATAGCATTTATATTTTATTTTGTCACGTCTTTATTTCCACAGCACCCAATGATAATAAAGGAAAAATTAGCTTTAAAATAACATTTGACCAACAACCCCAATGTGTGGCCACACACTGGATTTATTTGCCTTGCAGGGCTGATTAACACATCTATAGATTTGTCTATGAAATATAAATGCGTCTATCCATAGAATGTCTGCCTGTCTATCTAGCCATTATCTATCTGTATCTCTGCTTTTATCAATCAATAGACATGAGTATTTTTATAAGTATGGTCCTATACACAGTGGGCAAAAATGCATTGGTCTCTCTAGCTGCACGTGTTCCTATGATATTCTGTGCAGAAGATTTACTAAAGTTTACTCATCTCTCCATTAATTAGTGAATAGACGGCATAGATGCTGTAGGAACTGGTGCAGCTGAACAGAGCTAAAATGCAAGTTTTAACCACTGGCCAATAGACGTATAGTCTGGATCTGCACATAGAGGTCTATAAGAGACCCAGATCCCACAAGAAAGGCACAATGAGTATAACTTAAAGGGACAGTCTAGTATAAATTAAACTTTCATTATTCAGATAGGACTTTTAATTTTAATTGACTTTCCAATATACTTTTATCATCAAATTTGCTTTTTTCTCTTGGTATTCTTAGTTAAAACTAAACATAGGTAGGCTCATATGCTAATTTCTAAGCCTTTGAGGGCTGCCTCTTATCACATGCTTTTTAAATCTCTTTTCAACACAAAGAGACAGAAAGTACACGTGGGCTATATAGATAACACTGTGTTCAGGCACAGGGGGTTATTTAAGATCTAGCACAAAACAATGCTAAATTTAAGACAATAGATAATAAACAGTCACAGTCATGTGATCAGGGGGCTGGAAGAAGGTTCCTAGATACAAGGTAATCACAAAGGTAAAAAGTACATTAATATAACTGTGTTGGTTATGCAAAACTGGGGAATGGGTAATAAAGGGATTATCTATCTTTTAAAACAATAACAATTCTATGGTTGACTGTCCCTTTAAGTGGGCTGAGTTTGAGGATAGCGCTGAACCAGGTAATCAGCACTGGAGGGCCACACTATGACCGTTGTAATTAAGTACTGCCAACTATGCTTTTAGGTCTTTGTCTGAACCAGTTCAGTCTATTTTAATACTCTCTGCTTTTAAAAATTACATTTTCATGCTCATTTTCTGTGCAGTAGCTACACAAGTCATATGAGTGTTAACCAGTGCCAGAGTGAATCACAGAGTGTATAACAATATTAGATTTTTGGCTCCTGGTAGTATTCAGTCACTTATTGGTTATTCAGTTTTTGGGCATTTTCAGCAGAGAGTGTCTTTTTTTTTCACATGTAAATGACTCTTGGTGGTGATGTCATAAGAGAACTAGACAACGACTTCTTGTTCCATGTCAGTGCGGGATGTAATTACACCTGACATGGTCAGCATGCACATCTGGGATTAGGGCTGGGCTGTCTTTAGGTCAGGATCAGACTTATGTTCTAAATTATATTTCTTCTCTGTAAAGAGCATAGTGAGCTAAAAGATACTTCACCCTGAGTGCCACTGACTTAAAGGGACAGTCTACTCCAGAATTGTTATTGTTTAAAAAGATACATAATCCCTTTATTACCCATTCCCCAGTTTTGCCCAACCAACAATGAGACAACCTATGTATCCTGGTCTATAAAGGGTTTCGGGGGAACAAAGTAAATTCTTAACTCTGTTTAACCCGCTCAGTAGTCTCAAACACATAGATAAAGTCCATTCAGGAGCCACAGTGTATTATTAGACCTGAGTAGGACAAGGCAGGTGAGCCAATCAGGAACGTATATGTATGAAGCCACCAATCACTGGCTGTGTCTTGTTCAGGGGGAGATGCAGGCGCTGCCGGACTTTTTAACTTTACTTTTGATTCCTTTGCTTGGGCTAAACACACAGGGGTCTATCAGAATTATTTAGTGTTGAAAATCATTAGATATATTTTTCTAAAGAATGGTTATCGTCCCTATAGTTAGTGGAATTGATTTGTGCAATAATAAAGTACTCCTTAAAGGGACAGCAAAATATTTTTGCCTTAAAGGGACAGTCAAATCAATATTAAACTTTCATGATTCAGATAGAACACACAATTTTAAACAACTTTCTAATTCACATCTATTGTCTAAATGTGCACAATCTTTTTATATGCACACTTTCTAAAGCACTGTACATGCATTTTGTGATTGGCTTGTTGTCACATGATGCATTAGGAAGGAAAATGTACCTAACTTTGACATTTCAGACGTTCCGAAAAAAAAATTCTACTCATCTGAAATTCAAACTATGTGCTTTTACATTGTCTTTTTATTATGCATTTATTGACTTTGCAATTCTACAGCGTTTAGTGGTCCTTTTAATGTGTTTACAGTTACTTGTTATACCCGCTGCAAAGTATAAAATGTATGGGAAATTGCTCCTCTAGGTATATGTTTGCATATGAAATAGCTGCCTCTGCTAATTGAAACCACACCCCAATGAAAAAAACAAGCTTGCAGGGAGAGCAGACCTTGTTAGTTTATCTCTCTCTATTTACATGTACACAGTCACACCGTAGGGCCGACGATAAAAAAAAAACTTCCCAGCATGGAGTGAAATCATACAGAATCTTAAGATTTTTTTCAGACCTTTCATTGCAATGTAGGTGTCTCTCCTTTACATTTGCATAACTAGAGAAACATCTCCCAATCCAAAGTTTGTATTTTTAAAATTGTCTTGAGAGACCCTGACATACTGACTTACTGAGCAGAGAGCTTTAGTTCATCAGATCTTAGAGAGAACAATAGCAAATGAACATTTTAGTACCTCTCAGTCCAACCCTTTACTAGGAGTGGGATTTTTGTTAAACATTTTTGTTTTCTTAGCTTTTCTACCACTAATACATAATCATTGGACTATTCAGTATAGGCAGTGATACAACAGGCAAAAGCAGCTATTTAAGGTAAAGGGGCTATTTGTAATCAATTTAATACACTCTAGCAGGTAAAATGTATCACTGGGAACACATTAAAGGAAAGAAAAAAAATCACAGTTCACTGTCCCTTTAATGGCTTACATGGTTTGTGTGCCATAAGGATAACTGATATAGACAAATACAAAGAATGTGAGAACTGTTCATGTTACCGAAGAAGCTAAAGTCTTGTCTCTTTGTTTTCAGAGTGAATCCTCTCTGGGTAATGTGAGTGGTGTGCCAAGGGAACAGCTGGTATGTTATGTTATGTAATTTCATTATATGTATTTTTGTTTGTTTCTTTAAACAAATGGCAATTGGGTTAACTGAAACTGGACATTTCCTCCAATTGGAAAATTCTTAAACTGATTTTATTCACAAGGTTTAATAGAGCCAATGAAGTTCTTCCACATGAAAACAAAATCAGCATAGCAGTGATAGTAACTGAAAAAAAACAAAAGAAAACAATACAGTAACAACACTCTCCAGACAGAAGGGACAGATAATTGTTTTCGTCAGGAAGGCTAAAGAGATGGGAAAAAATATTAACCATCACTATAAAAAGGTTTGACCTCTTACTTAAAAGGACATAATACTCATATACTAAATGACTTGAAACTGATGCAGTATAACTGTAAAAAGCTGACAGGAAAATATCACCTGAGCATCTCTATGTAAAAAAGGAAGATATTTTACCTCAAACTTCCTCAGCTCAGCAGAGTAAGCTCTGTGTAAAAAGTTATACTCAGCTGCTTCCAGCTGCAGGTAAAAAAAAAGAAAGAAATGAACTGCAGCCAATCAGCAGTGCTGAGGTCATGAACTCCTTTACTGTGATCTCATGAGATTTGACTTAACTCTCATGAGATTTCATTGTTACACTTAATAGGGAAATAATATGAGAGTGCACGAGGCTCATCCTTTCAGCTGTCCCAGGACAGACATACTAATATGCTGCTTAGAAATCCTTTACAATGGGAGGTGGCTACTGAGGAACTTTTGAGGTAAAATATCTTTCTTTTTACATAGAGATGTTCAGGTGATATTTTCTAGTCAGCTTTTTACAGCTATACTGCATCACTTTCAAGTGTTTAAACATATGGGTATTATGGCCCTTTAAAGGGACTTGAAACCCAAAATGTTTGTGTCATGATTCAGATAGAGCTTGCGATTTTATACAACTTTCTAATGTATTTCTTTTTTTATTTCTAATTTTCTTCATTTTCTTGGTACCTCCCTGCGTTTCAACAAGTGATAAGCTCAGGAGCGTGCACGTGTCTGGAGCACTATAAAAATTGTGTCCTCTGTCTGAATCACAAAATAAATACTTTGGGTTTCACATCCCTTTAAAGGGACACTCTAGTCTCTCACTGGACAAACATTAAAGGGGCTATGTACTTATGCCAGTAGCTGATGAGGGTTGATTGTATTTCAAGCAATGGGAAGAAATTCCCACTGGGAGGCAGATGTCTGCTCTTGTTTAAATAGCTTTCTATGGCCCATACTGCAGTATTTATATTTTCTGCTTAGGTGGCGGATTCACTAGGCAGCTATTTCAAATTCTAAAATAACGCTAAAGAAGCTATTTATAAACAAATTAATACACCCCAGCAAGTAAAATACATAACTGGGAACAAATTAAAGGGGAGAAAATATACAGTACAATGTACCTTTAAGTACTTCAGTCTACAAATGGAATGAAAAAAGATTTAACCCCTAGACGCTGTTAGGACGTTTTATGCCGTTCTAAAATGACTGGGCTTTAAACGCCTTTATGACGGCATGGAATGTCCTGCTCCCCTCCTTGTTAAAACTATGCTGTATCCGACTGGGGGTCATGCAGTGACGATCATGTGACATCCTATCTGGCCTGATGTTTATGTTCTGAAGTTGCCTCCGACCTGAAGGGGTTAAAGGGACATTAAATTCAAAATGTAGTTGTCCATACATTAATTTAATATTTTAACAAAAATGTGTTAATGTTGCAATATACATTTATAATTGTTCTTTCTGTAACACAAATGTTTCTCCCTCACTCCCTAGAGAGTCTGAAAGTCAGTTTCTGCAACCTTTATATGCTGCATGAACTAGTTGCATGCTAGGCAAGGATTGCTTAGAGCAGTGGGCACACTCATTTACAACTAGTCCTCACTATGGATTTCATGTACTTTGTTAGCACAATCTATTGCTATACTGTGCATTTATCAATAGTGTCTCTTTAATATCTCTACATAACTTTATAGACACTTTGCTGAGAAGCCTAATAGCTTGTTGTTCACAATATCATCGCCCATAATATTGCTGGTTATGGGAAAATGGTTCAGGTGACATTGTGATAACACATGACCCTATCCTCCCTCCATAATACTAACACTAAACACAACAGAAGGACCAATGTCTCAAAAGGAAAGGCAGAAGCTTTGATCTTTGCCCAATCTGGGGTAATTTACAGTTGCAGCGCTCGCACAATTGGTTGTGTTAAATCAGGGGGCAGGGTAACACAAGCATCTGTGGCTAAGTCTTAAATTTCACCAGCAGATGCTGAATGCAAAAGAAGTTCCTTGTCCACTGGTGGGTTTATAAATTGGACCTATCTTTGTTTAATCTTTATATAATACATTTAATTAATGTTTGATGTGTTGACCTTTTCTCCAACATAGGTGTGTCCGGTCCACGGCGTCATCCTTACTTGTGGGATATTCTCTTCCCCAACAGGAAATGGCAAAGAGCCCAGCAAAGCTGGTCACATGATCCCTCCTAGGCTCCGCCTACCCCAGTCATTCTCTTTGCCGTTGTACAGGCAACATCTCCACGGAGATGGCTTAGAGTTTTTTAGTGTTTAACTGTAGTTTTTATTATTCAATCAAGAGTTTGTTATTTTGAAATAGTGCTGGTATGTACTATTTACTCAGAAACAGAAAAGAGATGAAGATTTCTGTTTGTATGAGGAAAATGATTTTAGCAACCGTCACTAAAATCCATGGCTGTTCCACACAGGACTGTTGAGAGCAATTAACTTCAGTTGGGGGAACAGTGTGCAGTCTCTTGCTGCTTGAGGTATGACACATTCTAACAAGACGATGTAATGCTGGAAGCTGTCATTTTCCCTATGGGATCCGGTAAGCCATGTTTATTACGATCGTAAATAAGGGCTTCACAAGGGCTTATTAAAACTGTAGACTTTTTTTGGGCTAAATCGATTCATTATTAACACATATTTAGCCTTGAGGAATCATTTTATCTGGGTATTTTGATATAATAATATCGGCAGGCACTGGTTTAGACACCTTATTCTTTAGGGGCTTTCCCAAAGCATAAGCAGAGCCTCATTTTCGCGCCGGTGTTGCGCACTTGTTTTTGAGAGGCATGGCATGCAGTCGCATGTGAGAGGAGCTCTGATACTTAGAAAAGACTTTCTGAAGGCGTCATTTGGTATCGTATTCCCCTTTGGGCTTGGTTGGGTCTCAGCAAAGCAGATACCAGGGACTGTAAAGGGGTTAAAGTTCAAAACGGCTCCGGTTCCGTTATTTTAAGGTTTAAAGCTTCCAAATTTGGTGTGCAATACTTTTAAGGCTTTAAGACACTGTGGTGAAAATTTGGTGAATTTTGAACAATTCCTTCATGTTTTTCGCAATTGCAGTAATAAAGTGTGTTCAGTTTAAAATTTAAAGTGACAGTAACGGTTTTATTTTAAAACGTTTTTTGTACTTTGTTATCAAGTTTATGCCTGTTTAACATGTCTGAACTACCAGATAGACTGTGTTCTGAATGTGGGGAAGCCAGAATTCCTATTCATTTAAATAAATGTGATTTATGTGATAATGACAATGATGCCCAAGATGATTCCTCAAGTGAGGGGAGTAAGCATGGTACTGCATCATTCCCTCCTTCGTCTACACGAGTCTTGCCCACTCAGGAGGCCCCTAGTACATCTAGCGCGCCAATACTCCTTACTATGCAACAATTAACGGCTGTAATGGATAATTCTGTCAAAAACATTTTAGCCAAAATGAACACTTATCAGCGTAAGCGCAGCTGCTCTGTTTTAGATACTGAAGAGCATGACGACGCTGATAATAATATTTCTGAAGGGCCCCTAACCCAGTCTGATGGGGCCAGGGAGGTTTTGTCTGAGGGAGAAATTACTGATTCAGGGAACATTTCTCAACAGGCTGAACCTGATGTGATTGCATTTAAATTTAAGTTGGAACATCTCCGCATTCTGCTTAAGGAGGTATTATCCACTCTGGATGATTGTGACAAGTTGGTCATCCCAGAGAAACTTTGTAAAATGGACAAGTTCCTAGAGGTGCCGGGGCTCCCAGAAGCTTTTCCTATACCCAAGCGGGTGGCGGACATTGTTAATAAAGAATGGGAAAGGCCCGGTATTCCTTTCGTCCCTCCCCCCATATTTAAAAAATTGTTTCCTATGGTCGACCCCAGAAAGGACTTATGGCAGACAGTCCCCAAGGTCGAGGGAGCGGTTTCCACTTTAAACAAACGCACCACTATACCCATAGAGGATAGTTGTGCTTTCAAAGATCCTATGGATAAAAAATTAGAAGGTTTGCTTAAAAAAATGTTTGTTCAGCAAGGTTACCTTCTACAACCAATTTCATGCATTGTCCCTGTCGCTACAGCCGCATGTTTCTGGTTCGATGATCTGATAAGAGCGGTCGATAGTGATTCTCCTCCTTTGGAGGAGATTATGGACAGAATCAATGCTCTCAAATTGGCTAATTCTTTCACCCTAGACGCCACTTTGCAATTGGCTAGGTTAGCGGCTAAGAATTCTGGGTTTGCTATTGTGGCGCGCAGAGCGCTTTGGTTGAAATCTTGGTCGGCTGATGCGTCTTCCAAGAACAAGCTACTTAACATTCCTTTCAAGGGGAAAACGCTGTTTGGCCCTGACTTGAAAGAGATTATCTCTGATATCACTGGGGGTAAGGGCCACGCCCTTCCTCAGGATCGGCCTTTCAAGGCAAAAAATAAACCTAATTTTCGTCCCTTTCGTAGAAACGGACCAGCCCAAGGTGCTACGTCCTCTAAGCAAGAGGGTAATACTTCTCAAGCCAAGCCAGCTTGGAGACCAATGCAAGGCTGGAACAAGGGAAAGCAGGCCAAGAAACCTGCCACTGCTACCAAGACAGCATGAAATGTTGGCCCCCGATCCGGGACCGGATCTGGTGGGGGGCAGACTCTCTCTCTTCGCTCAGGCTTGGGCAAGAGATGTTCTGGATCCTTGGGCGCTAGAAATAGTCTCCCAAGGTTATCTTCTGGAATTCAAGGGACTTCCCCCAAGGGGGAGGTTCCACAGGTCTCAGTTGTCTTCAGACCACATAAAAAGACAGGCATTCTTACATTGTGTAGAAGACCTGTTAAAAATGGGAGTGATTCATCCTGTTCCATTAAGAGAACAAGGGATGGGGTTCTACTCCAATCTGTTCATAGTTCCCAAAAAAGAGGGAACGTTCAGACCAATCTTAGATCTCAAGATCTTAAACAAGTTTCTCAAGGTTCCATCGTTCAAGATGGAAACCATTCGAACTATTCTTCCTTCCATCCAGGAAGGTCAATTCATGACCACGGTGGATTTAAAGGATGCGTATCTACATATTCCTATCCACAAGGAACATCATCGGTTCCTAAGGTTCGCATTCCTGGACAAACATTACCAGTTCGTGGCGCTTCCTTTCGGATTAGCCACTGCTCCAAGGATTTTCACAAAGGTACTAGGGTCCCTTCTAGCTGTGCTAAGACCAAGGGGCATTGCTGTAGTACCTTACTTGGACGACATTCTGATTCAAGCGTCGTCCCTTCCTCAAGCAAAGGCTCACACGGACATTGTCCTGGCCTTTCTCAGATCTCACGGATGGAAAGTGAACGTGGAAAAGAGTTCTCTATCCCCGTCAACAAGGGTTCCCTTCTTGGGAACAATAATAGACTCCTTAGAAATGAGGATTTTTCTGACAGAGGCCAGAAAAACAAAGCTTCTAGACTCTTGTCGGATACTTCATTCCGTTCCTCTTCCTTCCATAGCTCAGTGCATGGAAGTGATCGGGTTGATGGTAGCGGCAATGGACATAGTTCCTTTTGCGCGCATTCATCTAAGACCATTACAACTGTGCATGCTCAGTCAGTGGAATGGGGACTATACAGACTTGTCTCCGAAGATACAAGTAAATCAGAGGACCAGAGACTCACTCCGTTGGTGGCTGTCCCTGGACAACCTGTCACAAGGGATGACATTCCGCAGACCAGAGTGGGTCATTGTCACGACCGACGCCAGTCTGATGGGCTGGGGCGCGGTCTGGGGATCCCTGAAAGCTCAGGGTCTTTGGTCTCGGGAAGAATCTCTTCTACCGATAAATATTCTGGAACTGAGAGCGATATTCAATGCTCTCAAGGCTTGGCCTCAGCTAGCGAGGGCCAAGTTCATACGGTTTCAATCAGACAACATGACAACTGTTGCGTACATCAACCATCAGGGGGGAACAAGGAGTTCCCTAGCGATGGAAGAAGTGACCAAAATCATTCTATGGGCGGAGTCTCACTCCTGCCACCTGTCTGCTATCCACATCCCAGGAGTGGAAAATTGGGAAGCGGATTTTCTGAGTCGTCAGACATTGCATCCGGGGGAGTGGGAACTCCATCCGGAAATCTTTGCCCAAGTCACTCAGCTGTGGGGCATTCCAGACATGGATCTGATGGCCTCTCGTCAGAACTTCAAAGTTCCTTGCTACGGGTCCAGATCCAGGGATCCCAAGGCGGCTCTAGTGGATGCACTAGTAGCACCTTGGACCTTCAAACTAGCTTATGTGTTCCCGCCGTTTCCTCTCATCCCCAGGCTGGTAGCCAGGATCAATCAGGAGAGGGCGGCGGTGATCTTGATAGCTCCTGCGTGGCCACGCAGGACTTGGTATGCAGATCTGGTGAATCTGTCATCGGCTCCACCTTGGAAGCTACCTTTGAGACGAGACCTTCTTGTTCAGGGTCCGTTCGAACATCCGAATCTGGTTTCACTCCAGCTGACTGCTTGGAGATTGAACGCTTGATTTTATCGAAGCGAGGGTTCTCAGATTCTGTTATTGATACTCTTGTTCAGGCCAGAAAGCCTGTAACTAGAAAGATTTACCACAAAATTTGGAAAAAATATATCTGTTGGTGTGAATCTAAAGGATTCTCTTGGGACAAGGTTAAGATTCCTAGGATTCTATCCTTCCTTCAAGAAGGATTGGAAAAAGGATTATCTGCAAGTTCCCTGAAGGGACAGATTTCTGCCTTGTCGGTGTTACTTCACAAAAAACTGGCTGCTGTGCCAGATGTTCAAGCCTTTGTTCAGGCTCTGGTTAGAATTAAGCCTGTTTACAAACCTTTGACTCCTCCTTGGAGTCTCAATTTAGTTCTTTCAGTTCTTCAGGGGGTTCCGTTTGAACCCTTGCATTCCGTTGATATTAAGTTATTATCTTGGAAAGTTTTGTTTTTAGTTGCAATTTCTTCTGCTAGAAGAGTTTCAGAATTATCTGCTCTGCAGTGTTCTCCTCCTTATCTGGTGTTCCATGCAGATAAGGTGGTTTTACGTACTAAACCTGGTTTTCTTCCAAAAGTTGTTTCTAACAAAAACATTAACCAGGAGATTATCGTACCTTCTCTGTGTCCGAAACCAGTTTCAAAGAAGGAACGTTTGTTGCACAATTTGGATGTTGTTCGCGCTCTAAAATTCTATTTAGATGCTACAAAGGATTTTAGACAAACATCTTCCTTGTTTGTTGTTTATTCTGGTAAAAGGAGAGGTCAAAAAGCAACTTCTACCTCTCTCTCTTTTTGGATTAAAAGCATCATCAGATTGGCTTACGAGACTGCCGGACGGCAGCCTCCCGAAAGAATCACAGCTCATTCCACTAGGGCTGTGGCTTCCACATGGGCCTTCAAGAACGAGGCTTCTGTTGATCAGATATGTAGGGCAGCGACTTGGTCTTCACTGCACACTTTTACCAAATTTTACAAGTTTGATACTTTTGCTTCTTCTGAGGCTATTTTTGGGAGAAAGGTTTTGCAAGCCGTGGTGCCTTCCATTTAGGTGACCTGATTTGCTCCCTCCCTTCATCCGTGTCCTAAAGCTTTGGTATTGGTTCCCACAAGTAAGGATGACGCCGTGGACCGGACACACCTATGTTGGAGAAAACAGAATTTATGTTTACCTGATAAATTACTTTCTCCAACGGTGTGTCCGGTCCACGGCCCGCCCTGGTTTTTTTAATCAGGTCTGATAATTTATTTTCTTTAACTACAGTCACCACGGTACCATATGGTTTCTCCTATGCAAATATTCCTCCTTAACGTCGGTCGAATGACTGGGGTAGGCGGAGCCTAGGAGGGATCATGTGACCAGCTTTGCTGGGCTCTTTGCCATTTCCTGTTGGGGAAGAGAATATCCCACAAGTAAGGATGACGCCGTGGACCGGACACACCGTTGGAGAAAGTAATTTATCAGGTAAACATAAATTCTGTTTTTTAAGTTATTTATTTTGGTAATTTAGAATGAATAATGAGACTCGGCCTAGGAATATAATTATAATAGTTAAGAAAAGGAAGAATTTAGAATGTAAGATTAGCTAAGAATGAATACTTCTATAGTTATGTCTTCTTCTTATTTTTTTTTTGGGCAAACATTATTTTTTGTGGTTGATAAATTGTTTATATTGTATCATCTTGTAAAGGGGAAATAACATCTCTCATTTTGTTGATCATTTGACTTATGAGTTGTGTTTATATTTAATACACAAATAAAATAGTGACACACACTCAACTGAGACAGAATAAAAGCTGGAAACACTCCCATGCTTGTCCAATAGACCAGTGACCCTCAGGGTGCAGCCTCACTGTGCTTGTCCAATATACCAGTGACCCTCAGGGTGCAGCCTCGCTGTGCTTGTCCAATAGACCAGTGCCCCTCAGGGTGCAGCCTCGCTGTGCTTGTCCAATAGACCAGTGCCCCTCAGGGTGCAGCCTCGCTGTGCTTGTCCAATAGACCAGTGACCCTCAGGGTGCAGCCTCTCTGTGCTTGTCCAATAGACCAGTGACCCTCAGGGTGCAGCTTCTCTGTGCTTGTCCAATAGACCAGTGACCCTCAGGGTGCAGCCTCTCTGTGCTTGTCCAATAGACCAGTGACCCTCATGGTGCAGCCTCTCTGTGCTTGTTCAATAGACCAGTGACCCTCATGGTGCAGCCTCTCTGTGCTTGTTCAATAGACCAGTGACCCTCAGGGTGCAGCCTCTCTGTGCTTGTTCAATAGACCAGTGACCCTCAGGGTGCAGCCTCTCTGTGCTTGTTCAATAGACCAGTGACCCTCAGGGTGCAACCTCTCTGTGCTTCTCCAATAGACCAGTGACCCTGAGGGTGCAGCCTCGCTGTGCTTGTCCAATAGACCAGTGACCCTCAGGTTGCAGCCTTTCTGTGCTTGCTCAATAGACCAGTGACCCTCAGGGTGCAGCCTCTCTGTGCTTGTCCAATAGACCAGTGACCCTCAGGGTGCAGCCTCGCTGTGCTTGTCCAATAGACCAGTGACCCTCAGGTTGCAGCCTTTCTGTGCTTGCTCAATAGACCAGTGACCCTCAGGGTGCAGCCTCTCTGTGCTTGTCCAATAGACCAGTGACCCTCAGGGTGCAGCCTCGCTGTGCTTGTCCAATAGACCAATGACCCTCAGGGTGCAGCCTCGCTGTGCCTGTCCAATAGACCAGTGACTCTCAGGGTGCAGCCTCGCTGTGCTTGTCCAATAGAACAATGACCCTCAGGGTGCAGCCTCTCTGTGCTTGTTCAATAGACCAGTGGCCCTCAGGGTGCAGCCTCTTTGTGCTTGTCCAAGAGACCAGTGAACCTCAGGGTGCAGCCTCTTTGTGCTTGTCCAAGAGACCAGTGAACCTCAGGTTGCAGCCTCTCCATGCTGGACCAATAGACCAGTGCCACTCAAGGTGCAGCCTCTCTGTACTTGTTCAATAGACCAGTGACCCTCAGGGTGCAGCCTCTCTGTGCTTGTTCAATAGACCAGTGACCCTCAGGGTGCAGCCTCGCTGTGCTTGTCCAATAGACCAGTGACCCTCAGGGTGCAGCCTCTCTGTGCTTATTCAATAGACCAGTGACCCTCAGGGTGCAGCCTCGCTGTGCTTGTCCAATAGACCAGTGACTCTCAGGGTGCAGCCTCTCTGTGCTTGTCCAATAGACCAGTGACTCTCAGGGTGCAGCCTCTCTGTGCTTGTTCAATAGACCAGTGACCCTCAGGATGCAGCCTCGCTGTGCTTGTCCAATAGATCAGTGACCCTCAGGGTGCAGCCTCTCTGTGCTTGTTCAATAGACCAGTGACCCTCAGGGTGCAGCCTCGCTGTGCTTGTTCAATAGACCAGTGACCCTCAGGGTGCAGCCTCGCTGTGCTTGTCCAATAGACCAGTGACTCTCAGGGTGCAGCCTCTCTGTGCATGTCCAATAGACCAGTGACCCTCAGGGTGCAGCCTCTCTGTGCTTGTTCAATAGACCAGTGACTCTCAGGGTGCAGCCTCTCTGTGCTTGTTCAATAGACCAGTGACTCTCAGGGTGCAGCCTCTCTGTGCTTGTTCAATAGACCAGTGACTCTCAGGGTGCAGCCTCGCTGTGCTTGTCCAATAGACCAGTGACCCTCAGGGTGCAGCCTCGCTGTGCTTGTTCAATAGACCAGTGACTCTCAGGGTGCAGCCTCGCTGTGCTTGTCCAATAGACCAGTGACTCTCAGGGTGCAGCCTCTCTGTGCTTGTTCAATAGACCAGTGACTCTCAGGGTGCAGCCTCTCTGTGCTTGTTCAATAGACCAGTGACTCTCAGGGTGCAGCCTCGCTGTGCTTGTCCAATAGACCAGTGACCCTCAGGGTGCAGCCTCTCTGTGCTTCTCCAATAGACCAGTGACTCTCAGGGTGCAGCCCGGGGATAGGCACAGACAAAGGCTGTGGCAGACATTTTCCAAAGTACAGACCTTAGTGAAGGACACCAAGGTACATTTGAAATTAAAAACATTATTTTATAGTGCTTGGTGTTATTATACTGATGCAGATACCACTAATCGAATAACCAGCCCTCCTCTGGCTATACCCATGTGCCAGTGTCACTACTGTGTCATTATATAGCGCTGGATGTTATTATACTGATGCAGATACCACTAATCAAATAACCAGCCCTCCTCTGTCTATACCCACGAGCCAGTATCACTACTGTCTCATTACATAGTGCTGGGTGTTATTATACTGATGCAGATACCACTGATCCTATAACCAGCCCTCCTCTGGCTATACCCATGAGCCAGTGTCACTACTGTCTCATTACATAGTGCTGGGTGTTATTATACTGATGCAGATACCACTGATCCTATAACCAGCCCTCCTCTGGCTATACCCATGTGCCAGTGTCACTACTGTGTCATTATATAGTGCTGGGTGTTATTATCCTGATGCAGATACCACTGACCCTATAACCAGCCCATGTCTGGCTATACACATGTGCCAGTGTCACTACTGTGTCTTTGTATAGAGCTGGGTGTTATTATACAGATGCAGACACACATCCAGTATTTCACTCAGGCTTTATTTATTCCATAACTTATCACACAATATCGCTAGCAGTCTCTTGACAAGCCACTAACTTTATTCACACTACATATTATTTTTCTTCCTATTATTTAATCAGAAAGAAAAGATATACTTAGGTTGTGGCGGACACTGCAAGGGCTAGTCACGGACACCAGTGTCCGTGTACGGACACCTTGCCTATCCCTGGTGCAGCCTCTCTGTGCTTGTCCAATAGACCAGTGACACTCAGGGTGCAGCCTCTCTGTGCTTCTCCAATAGACCAGTGACCCTCAAGGTGCAGCCTCTCTGTGCTTGTCCAAGAGACCAGTGACCCTCAGGGTGCAGCCTCACTGTGCTTGTTCAATAGACCAGTGACCCTCAGGGTGCAGCCTCTCTGTGCTTCTCCAATAGACCAAATAGACCAGTGACCCTCAAGGTGCAGCCTCTCTGTGCTTGTCCAAGAGACCAGTGACCCTCAGGGTGCAGCCTCTCTGTGCTTGTCCAAGAGACCAGTGACCCTCAGGGTGCAGCCTCTCTGTGCTTGTCCAATAGACCAGTGACCCTCAGGGTGCAGCCTCGCTGTGCTTGTCCAATAGACCAATGACCCTCAGGGTGCAGCCTCGCTGTGCCTGTCCAATAGACCAGTGACTCTCAGGGTGCAGCCTTTCTGTGCTTGTCCAATAGAACAATGACCCTCAGGGTGCAGCCTCTTTGTGCTTGTTCTACAGACCAATGCCACTTAGGGTGCAGTCTCTCTGTGCTTGTTTAATAGACCAGTGCCACTCAAGGTGCAGCCTCTCTGTGCTTGTCCAATAGACCAGTGCCAAACAGGGTGCAGCCTCTCTGCGCTTGTTCAATAGACCAGTGCCACTCAAGGTGCAGACTCTCTGCACTTGTTCAATAGACCAGTGCCACTCAAGGTGCAGTCTCTCTGTGCTTGTTCAATAGACCAGTGCCAAACAGGGTGCAGTCTCTCTGTGCATGTCCAATAGAACAGTAACACTCAGGTTGCAGCCTCTCCATGCTGGACCAATAGACCAGTGCCTCTCAGGGTACAGTCACTCTGTGCTTGTCCAATAGATCAGTGACACTCAAGGTGCAGCCTTTCTGTGCTTGTCCAATAGACCAGTTCTACTCAAGGTGCAGCCTCTCTGTGCTTGTCCAATAGACTAGAGCCACTCAGGGTGCAGCCTCTCTGTGCTTGTCCAATTGACCAGTGACCCTCAGGGTGTAGCCTCTCTGTGCTTGTCCAATTGACCAGTGACCCTTAGGGTGCAGCCTCTCTGTGCTTGTCCAATTGACCAGTGACCCTCAGGGTGTAGCCTCTCTGTGCTTGTCCAATTGACCAGTGACCCTCAGGGTGTAGCCTCTCTGTGCTTGTCCAATTGACCAGTGACCCTTAGGGTGCAGCCTCTCTGTGCTTGTCCAATTGACCAGTGACCCTCAGGATGCAGCCTCTCTGTGCTTGTCCAAAATACCAGTGCCACTCAAAGTGCAACCTTTCTGTGCTTGTCCAATAGACCAGTGCTACTCAGGGTGCTGCCTCTCTGTGCTTGTTCAATAGACCAGTGCCACTCAAGGTGCAGTCTTTCTGTGCTTGTTTAATAGACCAGTGCCACTCAGAGTACAGTAACCATCAGGGTGCAGCCTCTCTGTACTTGTTTAATAGACCAGTGCCACTCAGAGTACAGTAACCATCAGGGTGCAGCCTCTCCATGCTGGACCAATAGACCAGTCTTACTCAGGGTGTAGTCTCTCCATGCTGGACCAATAGACCAGTAACACTCAAGGGTGCAGTCTCTCCATGCTGAACCAATAGACCAGTAACACTCAGGTTGCAGTCTCTACATGCTGGACCAATAGACCAGTAACACTCAGGTTGCAGTCTCTCCATGCTGGACCAATAGACCAGTAACACTCAGGGTCAAGTCTCTCCATGCTAGACCAATAGTCCAGTGCTACTCAGGTTGCAGTCTCTCCATGCTGGACCAAAAGACCAGTAACACTCAGGGTGCAGTCTCTCCATGCTGGACCAATAGACCAGTAACACTCAGGGTCAAGTCTCTCCATGCTGGACCTGTAGACCGTAACACTCAGGGTCAAGTCTCTCCATGCTGGACCAATAGACCAGTGCTATTCAGGGTGCAGTCTCTCCATGCTGGACCAGTAGATCAGTGCTACTCAGGGTGCAGTCTTTCCGTGCTTGTCCAAGAGGTCATTGCCTCTCAGGGTGCAGTCTCTCTATGCTGGACCAATAGACCAGTGTTACTCGGGGTGTAGTCTCTCCATGCTGGACCAATAGACCAGTGTTACTCGGGGTGTAGTCTCTCCATGCTGGACCAATAGACCAGTGCTACTCAGGGTGCAGTCTTTCCGTGCTTGTCCAAGAGGTCAGTGCCACTCAGGATGCAGGCTCTCCATGCTGGACCAATAGTCCAGTGCTACTCACGGTACAATCTCTCCATGCTGGACCTGTAGACCGTAACACTCAGGTTGCAGTCTCTCTATGCTGGACCAAAAGACCAATAACACTCAGGGTGCAGTCTCTCCATGCTGGACCAATAGTCCAGTGCTACTCAGGGGTACAGTCTCTCCATGCTGGACCTGTAGACCATAACACTCAGGGTCAAGCCTCTCCATGCTGGACTAATAGACCAGTGCTACTCAGGGTGCAGTCTCTCCATGCTGGACCAGTAGACCAGTGTTACTCAGGGTGCAGTCTTTCCGTGCTTGTCCAAGAGGTCAGTGCCACTCAGGGAAAAGTAGTCACACTCTTGAGCTAAGTGATAAAGGTTAAAATCTAATTGTATTATTCAATTTTAAAAAGGACACAATGAAGGTGAACCTTATAGCCGTCTTGTACAATTTGTGCTTATTCATAGCATTTAATCATGGATCATCCTAAGCACAACTTTCAAACAATTTAAAATTCTTCACTATTCTAAGAATGAATTAAGGCTACCCTTGAAGGCCCATTGATTCTTATTTGCAGTTAAAATCAATGTTTATATGTTCTTTGTATCTAGCACAGGCAGAAACAACACACAAATGTTTCCTGGAGATATTTCAAATGTGCATATGTGACACTAATTAAAAGCTTGGCATATTTAGCTCCTGAGCCCACCTACCTATGCTTTTTAATAAATGATACCAAGTGACTGAAGCAAATTAGATATTAGAAGTAAATTGAGTAGCAGTTTTAATATTGCATGGTATATCTGAATTTTGACACTTTAACCCCCTCCAAAGGGTTAAGCACATAGTCAAAATGTCTACTACTCTGGCATGGTGTTTGTGTGTGGCAGGCAATCAATGGCTGTGTTCAGTAGTGCATCACTTTCAAGTGATTTAACATATGAGTATTATGTCCCTTTAAACTCATATGCAAACAGTAGTGTAATAAAGAAATTATATTATGCATTAGCAGTGTTTTTGCAGATTTAGATTCCTTTAAAAATAAATCCCAACTTGTGGCAGCTTATTTACCCTGGACAGCTACTGTTTTTTGCTTGTAAAAAAAATGTCTCTATATTTGTCTTTTGTTCAGTGATGAGCTCAATCTATTGTTAAAAAAACAAACAATGCACAGATGTGGTGCACACTGTGAATGATCCATTTAAAGGATTTTATATACTTGTGAGAGCCAAACGCTAGGTGTGGATCTGTGTGTTACATCTGCTGTCTGACAGTAAATACGTAATATGTACGTTTTAGAAAATAATGTTCTACAGATCTAGACTCTTAGTGTGTTTTTGTTTCTTATTACTGTATATTTAGTAGTGTTAAAATCCATTAGATGCTATGTGCTAAACCCCAGCAAAGGTCGAGTCCTGTGACTAATGCTGATGAATGGAAATCAGCTTTTCGCTCAGGACCAGCAGTGCTCTGCAAGTCCTGAGCGGAACTTTAAGTATGTGTTTGACACCTTTGCAGGGGTTAAACACTTGTTAAAATCGCATGCGCTAATGGATTAAAACTTGTAATTTTAGTTTTATAATGGCTATTTTTATGCAATACCATATATATATATATATATATATATATGTATATATATATATATATATATATATATATATATATATATATATATATATATATATATATATATATATATATACACACACTCACTCACTGGCCACTTTATTAGGTACACCTGTTCAATTGCTTGTTAACACAAATTGCTAATCATTTATTCACATGGCAGCAACTCAATGGATTTAGGCATCTAGACGCAGTGAAGACGACATGCTGAAGTTCAAACTGAGCATCAGAATGTGGAAGAAAGGGGATTTAAGTGACTTTGAACGTAGCATGGTTGTTGGTACCAGACGGGTTGGTCTGAGTATTTAAAAAACTGCTGATCTACTGGGATTTTCATGCACAAGCATCTCTAGGGTTTACAGAGAATGGTCCGAAAAAGAGAAAATATCCAGTGAGCGGCAGTGCCTTGTTGATGTCGGAGGTCACAGGAGAATGGGCAGACTTGTTTGAGTTCGAGATGATAGAAAGGCAACAGTAATAACCACTCGTTACAACCAAGGTATGCAGAATACCATCTCTGAATGCACAACAGGTCGAACCTTGAAGCAGATGGGCTACAGCAGCAGAAGACCACACCGGGTGCCACTCCTGTCAGCTAAGAACAGGAAACCGAGGCTACAATTCACTCACCAAACTAGGACAATAGAAGATTGAAAAAACGATGTCTGGTCTGATGAGTCTTGATTTCAGCTGCGACATTCAGATGGTAGGGTCAAAATTTGGCATAAACAACATGAAAGCATGGATCCATCCTGCCTTGTATCAAAGGTTCAGGCTGGTAGTGGTGGTGTAATGGTGTGGGGGATATTTTCTTGGCACACTTTGGTCCCCTTAATACCAACTGAGCATCATTTAAATGCCATGGCCTGCCTGAGTATTATTGCTGACTATGTCCCTCCCTTTATGACTACAGTGTACCCATCTTCTGATGGCTACTTTCAGCAGGATAATGCACCATGTCACAAAGCTCAAATAATCTCAAACTGGTTTCTTGAACATAACAAGGAGTTCACTGTACTCCAATGGCCTCCACAGTCACCAGATCTCAATCCAATAGAGCACCTTTGGGATGTGGTGGAAGTGGAACAGGAGATTCGCATCATGGATGTGCAGCCGAAAAATCTGCAGCAACTGCGTGATGCTATCATGTCAATAAAGATCAAAATCTCTGAGGAATGTTTCCAACACCTTGTTGAATCTATGCCATGAAGAATTAAGGCACTTATGAAGGCTTAAAGGGGTCCAACCCAGTACTAGCAAGGTGTACCTAATAATTTGACTGTCGAGTGTTTATATGTATGTTTGTTTGTGTGTGTGTGTGTGTGTGTGTGTGTGTGTATATATATATATATATATATATATATATATATATATATATATATATATATATATATATACCTAGCAGTATGAGTAAAGAGTATTTTCTGAGTAAAGTGTTTTTAGAAGAATGCGCTCTTTTAAAACTTTTGCTATAGTAAATAAGACAGAGCATGCCACATTGCATACTAAACTAATATATATATATAATTTCACCCAATATAAGATACTCACAAAAGTTGTTCACTGAAAGCTTTATGAAACAGCCATGAACAGGCTAAGAAATGTGTTGCTCAT
Organism: Bombina bombina; assembly: GCF_027579735.1. Taxonomy (NCBI): domain Eukaryota; kingdom Metazoa; phylum Chordata; class Amphibia; order Anura; family Bombinatoridae; genus Bombina; species Bombina bombina. The sequence goes on along the minus strand of NC_069506.1, from coordinate 296,201,844 downwards.
ATTATTATGACCTAATGGTCTTAGTTTTGTTTTTTAATTAACAGAATTTTTATAAGATACAAGTTTGCCGACCTTTACTAACATTAATTCTGAGACTGGAGGAGAGTTAGATGGGAGACTCCTAGGTCTCATACAAACAGTAAGACGAGCGATGTCTCATGAACTAACAAAAGCTTAGTAGCTTGTCCTATGGAGCAGGCTCTTTTAGCCCAATTGAACTTTAAAATAAAAAGGGGAGAGGAGCGCAGCGCAGATTCAAGTGTAGAATAAAACTTTCTTGTAGCCCCTAATCCAGGCAGCCACTTACATGTTTTAAACAGTCTTTTATATTGTAACAAATGTCACTGTCTTGTACGGATATTTCTCCACAGCATTCATGCTACGCCTCCGATTCTGCTCTACGGTCGTAGGTTTTTAGGGTGATCTGGTTCCGCTTTTGGGTTTTTAATCGTCCATGTGGGTGACAGTTCAGATAACGCCAATGTTAAAAATAGAAAGTTTCTATTTGAAAGTCCCTCCGCTTGGCGTTCCTGTATCAGATGCCAGGTACGGCAGCCTCAAGGGGACTTGATACTAAAACTCAGCACACGTTTCGTTCAGTAACAACTGAACTTTTTCAAGAGTAATTCTGATAGGTCTAAGAGAGCCTTTTAAATTCTATAAATCTCAGCCTTAGATTGTTATCTTACCGTAATCATTCTAACAAAGGGATGTTAGCGATGTTCACTATATACTCCTAGTACAAATAAATAGATGCATGCATATGCCTCCATATCCCTTTGAGTCTCTTTAGCAATACGAATATATATCAGCTATTATTTCATTCACAAATGTATATCAGCTATTATTTCAGTCACTAGATACATATATTAAATATATTTAAAAGCACTGTGATTTAAAAAAGATACAACACAATTATAAAAAAAGATACAACACAATTATAAAAAAATATACAACACAATTAAAAAACCCATCAATTACATTTAAATAATAGCGGCGCTTTGAGTATAAATATAAATACACACACACTGTCTTGTTAGGGTTAGATAAGAAACCCTTAGATAAAACTGCTCATTAAGTTGCATATTTATATATCTACTGGGGATTGCAGCTGAATAATAGACAATAAACAACTATATAGTAGAACAATAAACTAGCACATTCCTCTACTAAAAGTTAACTGACTTTATGGACCGAATTTTTTATCCAAAATATCTCTCTTTGTCAGAGTTTTAAAAGTCTATTTGTGTCCCAAATGTTAGATGGTATCCATTCGATAACTCTTATTTCTAGGCCTTCTGAATTTTGATGGTGGACATTAAAATGTGCAGACACACTATGTTGTTCATATGTTGTTAAATTACATTTGCACTTTAGTTGATATGCCACATATGTGGTATCACAAGTGCAATAATTCCTACATTCCTACATTTTGGATTGATTGAAATGACCAAAGAATAAAGGGGCACATAACACAATCTCTTCGTTTGCACTTGTACAGACCAGGTGTGTGTCCCCACCATCTTGATGGGTCTGTACCATTTGACTTCCTCAGCTTTGTTGGTGCTAGATAATTCTTTAATTCTCTATTTCTCTTAAAACAAATTTCAGGTTTCTCCCCTAGCACTCTTTTTAAGGTAGGATCTAACAGAAGCACTTGCCACTGTTTTCTCAATTTATTATTAATTTTAGAATGTTGGTTGTTATATTTAGTAACAAATTTAGGGGGGGCATCTGTCATTGAATTATTGTGAATCCTACGGTTTATTTTATATTCCCCCTGTCTTGTGCTTTGAATATTGATTAGACTTTCTCTGTTCATATTATCTACTTTTTCTTTTGTATTTTGTAATAATTTCCTACTGTGATCATTTTCTTCAAATTAGCAAGTTAAAATTTCTGCCTCTTTCATAATCCTCCTTTCTAGTGCAATTACGTTTGATTCGTTGGTATTGCCTAAAAAGGATATTTTTCTTCCATTGTCTGAAGTGTCCGCTCTGTACATTCGAGAATCCATTTCTATCAGTTGGTTTCCGATAGTTCTTAACTGCTATCTTGTTTGTGTTTACATCATAAAATAGAATACAAAAAAAAAATCAATGGACTGTTCCAAACAATTATGTGTGAATTTTATATTATAATTGTTTGAATTCATATATTTCATAAAAGTTTCAATCTCTTCTTTGTGTCCCTGCCAAATAATTGATATCTTCTATAAATCGAAAATACTTCACAATTCTCGATAAATGGGGGGTTATTAGTCCAAATATAGTTGTCTTCAAATCTGGACATTGGCATAGGACGGGGCAAAAGTCGCCCCCATTGCTGTACCCTGAACTTGCTTGTAAAAACATCCTTCGAAAAGAAAATAATTATGGGTTAAAATAAAATGTATTGAATCCATTATAAATTCAATTTGTTTGTTGGGTAATTTGCTTATTTTCTTACATGCTTGTTTGACCTTTAGTACACCATTATCATGAGGGATACTTGTGTACAGAGCTGATACATCACAATTAACCCATACATAATCTGGTTACCAATCCATGCCCTCCAACGTATTAATAACATCTATAGTGTCTTTTAAATATGCTTTTGTTTGGATTACAACTGGCTACAAATAAAAATCTATATATTTGGATTGTCTCAAAGAGAGCCTTTTCCTGATATTATGGGCCTTCCTGGTGTTTTTTTTGATTTTTTGGCAGGTGATAAAAGCAGGCTATTTCTCCAACATAGGTGTGTCCGGTCCACGGCGTCATCCTTACTTGTGGGATATTCTCTTCCCCAACAGGAAATGGCAAAGAGCCCAGCAAAGCTGGTCACATGATCCCTCCTAGGCTCCGCCTACCCCAGTCATTCTCTTTGCCGTTGTACAGGCAACATCTCCACGGAGATGGCTTAGAGTTTTTTAGTGTTTAACTGTAGTTTTTCATTATTCAATCAAGAGTTTGTTATTTTCAAATAGTGCTGGTACGTACTATTTACTCAGAAACAGAAAAGAGATGAAGAATTCTGTTTGTATGAGGAAAATGATTTTAGCAACCGTAACTAAAATCCATGGCTGTTCCACACAGGACTGTTGAGAGCAATTAACTTCAGTTGGGGGAACAGTTTGCAGTCCCTTGCTGCTTGAGGTATGACACATTCTAACAAGACGATGTAATGCTGGAAGCTGTCATTTTCCCTATGGGATCCGGTAAGCCATGTTTATTACGATTGTAAATAAGGGCTTCACAAGGGCTTATTTAAACTGTAGACTTTTTCTGGGCTAAATCGATTGATTATTAACACATATTTAGCCTTGAGGAATCATTTTATCTGGGTATTTTGATATAATAATATCGGCAGGCACTGTTTTAGACACCTTATTCTTTAGGGGTTTTCCCAAAGCATAGGCAGAGTCTCATTTTCGCGCCGGTGTTGCGCACTTGTTTTTGAGAGGCATGGCATGCAGTCGCATGTGAGAGGAGCTCTGATACTTATAAAAGACTTCTGAAGGCGTCATTTGGTATCGTATTCCCCTTTGGGTTTGGTTGGGTCTCAGCAAAGCAGATACCAGGGACTGTAAAGGGGTTTAAAGCTTAAAACGGCTCCGGTTCCGTTATTTTAAGGGTTAAAGCTTCCAAAATTGGTGTGCAATATTTTCAAGGCTTTAAGACGCTGTGGTGAAAATTTGGTGAATTTTGAACAATTCCTTCATGTTTTTTCGCAATTGCAGTAATAAAGTGTGTTCAGTTTAAAATTTAAAGTGACAGTAACGGTTTTATTTTAAAACGTTTTTTGTACTTTCTGATCAAGTTTATGCCTGTTTAACATGTCTGAACTACCAGATAGACTGTGTTCTGAATGTGGGGAAGCCAGAATTCCTATTCATTTAAATAAATGTGATTTATGTGATAATGACAATGATGCCCAAGATGATTCCTCAAGTGAGGGGAGTAAGCATGGTACTGCATCATTCCCTCCTTCGTCTACACGAGTCTTGCCCACTCAGGAGGCCCCTAGTACATCTAGCGCGCCAATACTCCTTACTATGCAACAATTAACGGCTGTAATGGATAATTCTGTCAAAAACATTTTAGCCAAAATGAACCCTTGTCAGCGTAAGCGTGGCTGCTCTGTTTTAGTTACTGAAGAGCATGACGACGCTGATATTAATATCTCTGAAGGGCCCCTAACCCAATCTGAGGGGGCCAGGGAGGTTTTGTCTGAGGGAGAAATTACTGATTTAGGGAACATTTCTCAGCAGGCTGAATCTGATGTGATTACATTTAAATTTAAATTGGAACATCTCCGCATTTTGCTTAAGGAGGTATTATCCACTCTGGATGATTGTGAAAATTTAGTCATCCCAGAGAAACTATGTAAAATGGACAAGTTCCTAGAGGTGCCGGGGCTCCCAGAAGCTTTTCCTATACCCAAGCGGGTGGCGGACATTGTTAATAAAGAATGGGAAAGGCCCGGTATTCCTTTCGTCCCTCCCCCCATATTTAAAAAATTGTTTCCTATGGTCGACCCCAGAAAGGACTTATGGCAGTCAGTCCCCAAGGTCGAGGGAGCGGTTTCTACTTTAAACAAACGCACCACTATTCCCATAGAGGATAGTTGTGTTTTCAAAGATCCTATGGATAAAAAATTAGAAGGTTTGCTTAAAAAGATGTTTGTTCAGCAGGGTTACCTTCTACAACCCATTTCATGCATTGTCCCTGTCACTACTGCCGCATATTTCTGGTTTGATGAACTGCTTAAGGTGCTCGATAGTGACTCTCCTCCTTATGAGGAGATTATGGACAGAATCAATGCTCTCAAATTGGCTAATTCTTTCACTCTAGACGCCTCTTTGCAATTGGCTAAGTTAGCGGCTAAGAACTCTGGGTTTGCTATTGTGGCGCGCAGAGCGCTTTGGTTGAAATCTTGGTCGGCTGATGCGTCTTCCAAGAACAAGCTACTAAACATTCCTTTCAAGGGGAAAACGTTGTTTGGTCCTGACTTGAAAGAGATTATCTCTGATATCACTGGGGGTAAGGGCCACGCCCTTCCTCAGGATCGGCCTTTCAAGGCAAAAAATAGACCTAATTTTCGTCCCTTTCGTAAAAACGGACCAGCCCAAGGTGCTACGTCCTCTAAGCAAGAGGGTAATACTTCTCAGGCCAAGCCAGCTTGGAGACCAATGCAAGGCTGGAACAAGGGAAAGCAGGCCAAGAAACCTGCCACTGCTACCAAGACAGCATGAAATATTGGCCCCCGATCCGGGACCGGATCTGGTGGGGGGCAGACTCTCTCTCTTCGCTCAGGCTTGGGCGAGAGATGTTCTGGATCCTTGGGCGCTAGAAATAGTCTCCCAGGGTTATCTTCTGGAATTCAAGGGACTTCCCCCAAGGGGGAGGTTCCACAGGTCGCAGTTGTCTTCAGACCACATAAAAAGACAGGCGTTCTTACATTGTGTAGAAGACCTGTTAAAAATGGGAGTGATTCATCCTGTTCCATTAAGAGAACAAGGGATGGGGTTCTACTCCAATCTGTTCATAGTTCCCAAAAAAGAGGGAACGTTCAGACCAATCCTAGATCTCAAGATCTTAAACAAATTTCTCAAGGTCCCATCGTTCAAGATGGAAACCATTCGAACTATCCTTCCTTCCATCCAGGAAGGTCAATTCATGACCACGGTGGATTTAAAGGATGCGTATCTACATATTCCTATCCACAAGGAACATCATCGGTTCCTAAGGTTTGCATTCCTGGACAAACATTACCAGTTCGTGGCGCTTCCTTTCGGATTAGCCACTGCTCCAAGGATTTTCACAAAGGTACTAGGGTCCCTTCTAGCGGTGCTAAGACCAAGGGGCATTGCAGTAGTACCTTACCTGGACGACATTCTGATTCAAGCGTCGTCCCTTCCTCAAGCAAAGGCTCACACGGACATTGTCCTGGCCTTTCTCAGATCTCACGGCTGGAAAGTGAACGTGGAAAAGAGTTCTCTATCCCCGTCAACAAGGGTTCCCTTCTTGGGAACAATTATAGACTCCTTAGAAATGAGGATCTTTCTAACAGAGGCCAGAAAAACAAAGCTTCTGGACTCTTGTCGGATACTTCATTCCGTTCCTCTTCCTTCCATAGCTCAGTGCATGGAAGTGATCGGGTTGATGGTGGCGGCGATGGACATAGTTCCTTTTGCGCGCATTCATCTAAGACCATTACAACTGTGCTTGCTCAGTCAGTGGAATGGGGACTATACAGACTTGTCTCCGAAGATACAAGTAAATCAGAGGACCAGAGACTCACTCCGTTGGTGGCTGTCCCTGGACAATCTGTCTCAAGGGATGATGTTCCACAGACCAGAGTGGGTCATTGTCACGACCGACGCCAGTCTGATAGGCTGGGGCGCGGTCTGGGGATCCCTGAAAGCTCAGGGTCTTTGGTCTCGGGAAGAATCTCTTCTACCGATAAATATTCTGGAACTGAGAGCGATATTCAATGCTCTCCAGGCCTGGCCCCAGCTTGCGAGGACCAGGTTCATACGGTTTCAATCAGACAACATGACGACTGTTGCGTACATCAACCATCAGGGGGGAACAAGGAGTTCCCTAGCGATGGAAGAAGTAACCAAAATTATTCTTTGGGCGGAGTCTCACTCCTGCCACCTGTCTGCTATCCACATCCCAGGAGTGGAAAATTGGGAAGCGGATTTTCTGAGTCGGCAGACATTGCATCCGGGGGAGTGGGAACTCCATCCGGAAATCTTTGCCCAAGTCACTCACCTGTGGGGCATTCCAGACATGGATCTGATGGCCTCTCGTCAGAACTTCAAAGTTCCTTGCTACGGGGCCAGATCCAGGGATCCCAAGGCGGCTCTAGTGGATGCACTAGTAGCACCTTGGACCTTCAAACTAGCTTATGTGTTCCCGCCATTTCCTCTCATCCCCAGGCTGATAGCCAGGATCAAGCAGGAGAGGGCGTCGGTGATCTTGATAGCTCCTGCGTGGCCACGCAGGACTTGGTATGCAGATCTGGTGAATATGTCATCGGCTCCACCTTGGAAGCTACCTTTGAGACGAGACCTTCTTGTTCAGGGTCCGTTCGAACATCCGAATCTGGTTTCACTCCAGCTGACTGCTTGGAGATTGAACGCTTGATTTTATTGAAGCGAGGATTCTCAGATTCTGTTATCGATACTCTTGTTCAGGCCAGAAAGCCTGTGACTAGAAAGATTTACCACAAAATTTGGAAAAAATATATCTGTTGGTGTGAATCTAAAGGATTCCCTTGGGACAAGGTTAAGATTCCTAGGATTCTATCCTTCCTTCAAGAAGGATTGGAAAAAGGATTATCTGCAAGTTCCCTGAAGGGACAGATTTCTGCCTTGTCGGTATTACTTCACAAAAAGCTGGCAGCTGTGCCAGATGTTCAGGCCTTTGTTCAGGCTCTGGTTAGAATCAAGCCTGTTTACAAACCTTTGACTCCTCCTTGGAGTCTCAATTTAGTTCTTTCAGTTCTTCAGGGGGTTCCGTTTGAACCCTTACATTCCGTTGATATTAAGTTATTATCTTGGAAAGTTTTGTTTTTAGTTGCGATTTCTTCTGCTAGAAGAGTCTCAGAATTATCTGCTCTGCAGTGTTCTCCTCCTTATCTGGTGTTCCATGCAGATAAGGTGGTTTTACGTACTAAACCTGGTTTTCTTCCAAAAGTTGTTTCTAACAAAAACATTAACCAGGAGATTATCGTACCTTCTCTGTGTCCAAAACCAGTTTCAAAGAAGGAACGTTTGTTGCACAATTTGGATGTTGTTCGCGCTCTAAAATTCTATTTAGATGCTACAAAGGATTTTAGACAAACATCTTCCTTGTTTGTTGTTTATTCCGGTAAAAGGAGAGGTCAAAAAGCAACTTCTACCTCTCTCTCTTTTTGGATTAAAAGCATCATCAGATTGGCTTACGAGACTGCCGGACGGCAGCCTCCCGAAAGAATCACAGCTCATTCCACTAGGGCTGTGGCTTCCACATGGGCCTTCAAGAACGAGGCTTCTGTTGATCAGATATGTAGGGCAGCGACTTGGTCTTCACTGCACACTTTTACCAAATTTTACAAGTTTGATACTTTTGCTTCTTCTGAGGCTATTTTTGGGAGAAAGGTTTTGCAAGCCGTGGTGCCTTCCATTTAGGTGACCTGATTTGCTCCCTCCCTTCATCCGTGTCCTAAAGCTTTGGTATTGGTTCCCACAAGTAAGGATGACGCCGTGGACCGGACACACCTATGTTGGAGAAAACAGAATTTATGTTTACCTGATAAATTTCTTTCTCCAACGGTGTGTCCGGTCCACGGCCCGCCCTGGTTTTTTTTTAATCAGGTCTGATATTTTATTTTCTTTAACTACAGTCACCACGGTACCATATGGTTTCTCCTATGCAAATATTCCTCCTTAACGTCGGTCGAATGACTGGGGTAGGCGGAGCCTAGGAGGGATCATGTGACCAGCTTTGCTGGGCTCTTTGCCATTTCCTGTTGGGGAAGAGAATATCCCACAAGTAAGGATGACGCCGTGGACCGGACACACCGTTGGAGAAAGAAATTTATCAGGTAAACATAAATTCTGTTTTTTGGATGTTTTTTATATATAAAATTAAATTAATTTTGATTCAATACGCCACTTTGCTTAGCACCTATCACTAAATCCCACAATTCCTTCTTATATTTGTTCATTGGTTTGAATGTTAAAGGTAAATATGTATCTTTATCGTTCAAAAGATTATAGGCTTCTTGCAAATAGTCCTTTTTGTCTTGCACTAAGAGTTCTAACAGGTAGGTGACAAGGAGCACTCACACAACCCACAGGCTATTGCGTCATCTGAACTGTCACCCATACGGACGATTAAGAACCCACAAGTGGAACCAGATCACCCTAAAAACCTAACGACCGTAGAGCAGAATCAGAGGCGTAGCGTGAATGCTGTGGAGGAATATCAGCCCAAGACGTTGAGATTTGTTACATGTTTTAAACAGTCTTTTATCTCTTTCTGTTTGTGCATATGGAACACTATTTCCTCAGAGGAGCTGCAGCTACAACTTTTTGATTAAAGGCATCAGCCGGTTTTCCCGGACGCCATCTCTATATAAGAAAGTGATTGGCATCGTTATCTAAGTATTTTTTATAAAATGTATATATTTAGACATTGACCTTACTTTGAACACTCTGGACTTTAAGAGGTATTTTAGGTATTGTATACTAAGTTTGGCTATTTATCTACAATTGTACCATTTCATTAGTGGCTGTTAATATAATTAATTATCAAACTGAACAGCAATCTTAGAGCTTATAGATCAGGGGTGCCCACATTATTTTGTGTTAGGATCTACTTTTCAAATGACCAGCTCAGCGAGATCTACCCACTAAAAACGGGCTGGCTCCTAAGCTTACATTCCTGCTTTTTCAAATAAAGATACCAAGAGAATGAAGAAAAATTTATAATAGGAGTAAATTAGAAAGTTCTATATCTGAATTATGAAAAAAATGAAAATGTGTGTTGCATATACCTTTAAGGGTGCATGATTTAGCAACACATGGATGTGTAAAAAGCATAAAGTCACAACAGATTAATCCTGACAACAAAAGTAGCACTTCGGGTTAACAGGAGCAACCAATTGTGCCATGTTACAAAACACTGCTTTCAAATTACTGCCACTGACCCTCTTTACTTTGCGCCGCAGGCTTGGCCTGATATGACCCAGTGAGGCTTACACATTTAAATTAAAATAGCGTACCATGCAGACCATTTCTTACTGGGTCAACACGTTCATTTGCCAGACGTCAATCAGTCTTGTTCCTTTAGCATAGAACAGCAGCCTCCGCCTTTACTTTTTCTATCTATTGACGCTTACCCTCCTAACTATACTATACCTCCATATCCATTGAGAGAGTACTCACTCAACCATGCTTTTGATAGGCCAATTGTGTTGTCATTCAAAAATCATCTACATTGATTGGTTGAAAGATCTAATCTTGTAGCACTTTTCGTGTCCAACCATCAGACTGTTTAATGACCTGCCCCTTCACACACTGCGGTAGATAAAACGGTATCCCTAGCAACCATAATCTACTCACGCCCCAGTGTTGAGATTGCGTAACTTGACCACATCATTTTGATGACGTCAGCCGCAATCTACCAGCAGCGCCTTCAGGATCTACTGGTAGAACCCGATCTACCTATTGGGCACCCCTGTTATAGATACTTTGTTTTATAAATTTTGCATAAAAAGTTTTCTTATATAAGTTTACTTTTTAATTACAGCATTTATTTAATATCCTTTTAAAGAAGCTTTAGTAGGTAGCAGCGCTTGGTGTTATTTTATTTTCAATTGAACTTTACTGAAGTATATCATCGGTCTGATCCTAAAAAGGTCAGTTAAACCCCAAAATACCAGGCAATTCTTTTCTCAACAAGGAACATGACAACCCCAGATGATCATTTCTGACTTCTTTGGGTCTAGTCAGTGAGGTGCAGCAATATTCCTCTAAGTACATTGGGCAAGGAGTCCACATCTGGTTTCCCCCATCACCCTTAGGGATACTTTCCCCAGGGTCATATTACAAATACATACAGAAAGAGAAGCGTTCTACCAGGAATGAACAGCAGCACAGTGGCTTCTTCTATGGCCATTTATCACCTGGGAGCAGTCTCTTTTAGGACAATTTGTGCTTTTCACAGAGAAGAACTTTCTTGAAGTATATCTGTCTGAGCCTAACAAGGTCAGTCCAGCCCTGAAATACTAGGCGATTCTCCTCTGAACAAGGAACATGGCAACCCCATACTCAGAGGTCTTAATCTGATCCATTCCCCCACATTTAGGTATTTATCCTTGTGAGTCGGTACAGTGGGTGAACTTTAGTTATTGGAGTTATGATTGATGTGATGCTTCTTGATTATAAATATTCTCTGAGTGAGAATTGCAGAACCCAGTCTTTAAATTTCTTTCCATTTAAGGGGACCCACCTTTCTGAGCATCCTTTGTTGGGTAAAAGTTTGGGGTTATAAACACCTTTTTAATTGCAACATTTGCCCTCAGTCTTTTAATACATAAATATACCAGGTTATTAGAAGTGATTAACACCTTGTTTGCTGCAACTGTTTTTCAGTGGTCAAGCTCCACCCACCACTTTTCTAATTTGAAGGAGCCAATCTGGACTTGAGTATGGAGAAGAAAGAGCTTGCCACTGTCATTGTGTTAACAACATCTTTATTATATAGTGTTAAACTGAATAAAATCAGCAGTAGACATCAGTAGAATTACTCTGGGCAGACAGAAGTGTCATTGATACTGATTCTTTTTTTCAGCATTATATTGACGGTGATAAGTAAGGAATCTGCATTTTTTTATTTTTCTAACAAACTCATTGAGAGGAAAATGTCTCAACATGTTTTCTGGATTACACTGTTTAGTAAAGTCCTGCTCAGGAGTCGCTAGCTTTTCAGCGTCTAAGCAGAACAAGACCTGTGATTGGTGTGCCACGTGACTCCCTCTTCTAATCAGAACAAGGCCAGTGATTGGTGTGCCGCGTGACTCCCTCTTCTAATCAGAACAAGGCCAGTGATTGGTGTGCCGCGTGACTCCCTCTTCTAATCAGAACAAGGCCAGTGATTGGTGTGCCGCGTAACTCCCTCTTCTAATTAGAACAAGGCCAGTGATTGGTGTGCCACGTGACTGCCTCTTCTAATCAGAACAAGGCCAGGGATTGGTATGCCGCGTAACTCCCTCTTCTAATCAGAACAAGGCCAGTGATTGGTGTGCCGTGTAACTCCCTCTTCTAATTAGAACAAGGCCAGAGATTGGCCTTAAAACGTTACATTATTCTCTGTAACGTTTTAATTACAGAAAACAAAACAATGCACTTTATTTTTATTTAATTTTTTACACATTACTCATACAATTTACCTCTGCAAATTGTACTTTTCCATGTCCATGAGCTAGTGACGTATGGGATATACATTCCTACCAGGAGGGGCAAAGTTTCCCAAACCTCAAAATGCCTATAAATACACCCCTCACCACACCCACAATTCAGTTTTACAAACTTTGCCTCCGATGGAGGTGGTGAAGTAAGTTTGTGCTAGATTCTACGTTGATATGCGCTCCGCAGCAAGTTGGAGCCCGGTTTTCCTCTCAGCGTGCAGTGAATGTCAGAGGGATGTGAAGAGAGTATTGCCTATTTGAATGCAGTGATCTCCTTCTACGGGGTCTATTTCATAGGTTCTCTGTTATCGGTCGTAGAGATTCATCTCTTACCTCCCTTTTCAGATCGACGATATACTCTTATATATACCATTACCTCTGCTGATTCTCGTTTCAGTACTGGTTTGGCTTTCTACAAACATGTAGATGAGTGTCCTGGGGTAAGTAAATCTTATTTTCTGTGACACTCTAAGCTATGGTTGGGCACTTTGTTTATAAAGTTCTAAATATATGTATTCAAACATTTATTTGCCTTGACTCAGAATGTTCAACTTTCCTTATTTTTCAGACAGTCAGTTTCATATTTGGGATAATTTATTTGAATTAATCATTTTTTTCTTACCTTCAAAAATTTGACTCTTTTTTTCCCTGTGGGCTGTTAGGCTCGCGGGGGCTGAAAATGCTTCATTTTATTGCGTCATTCTTGGCACGGACTTTTTTGGCGCAAAAATTCTTTTCCGTTTCCGGCGTCATACGTGTCGCCGGAAGTTGCGTCATTTTTTGACGTTATTTTGCGCCAAAGATGTCGGCGTTCCGGATGTGGCGTCATTTTTGGCGCCAAAAGCTTTTAGGTGCCAAATAATGTGGGCGTCTGATTTGGCGCTAAAAAATATGGGCGTCGCTTTTGTCTCCACATTATTTAAGTCTCATTTTTTATTGCTTCTGGTTGCTAGAAGCTTGTTCTTTGGCATTCTTTCCCATTCCTGAAACTGTCATTTAAGGAATTTGATCAATTTTGCTTTATATGTTGTTTTTTCTCTTACATTTTGCAAGATGTCTCACGTTGCATCTGAGTCAGAAGATACTACAGGAAAATCGCTGTCTAGTGCTGGATCTACCAAAGCTAAGTGTATCTGCTGTAAACTTTTGGTAGCTATTCCTCCGGCTGTTGTTTGTATTGATTGTCATGACAAACTTGTTAATGCAGATAATATTTCCTTTAGTAAAGTACCATTGCCTGTTGCAGTTCCTTCAACATCTAAGGTGCAGAATGTTCCTGATAACATAAGAGATTTTGTTTCTGAATCCATAAAGAAGGCTATGTCTGTTATTTCTCCTTCTAGTAAACGTAAAAAATCTTTTAAAACTTCTCTCCCTACAGATGAATTTTTAAATGAACATCATCATTCTGATTCTGATGACTCTTCTGGTTCAGAGGATTCTGTCTCAGAGGTTGATGCTGATAAATCTTCATATTTATTTAAAATGGAATTTATTCGTTCTTTACTTAAAGAAGTACTAATTGCTTTAGAAATAGAGGATTCTGGTCCTCTTGATACTAATTCTAAACGTTTGGATAAGGTATTTAAATCTCCTGTGGTTATTCCAGAAGTTTTTCCTGTTCCTAATGCTATTTCTGCAGTAATTTCCAAAGAATGGGATAAATTGGGTAATTCATTTACTCCTTCTAAACGTTTTAAGCAATTATATCCTGTGCCGTCTGACAGATTAGAATTTTGGGACAAAATCCCTAAAGTTGATGGGGCTATTTCTACCCTTGCTAAACGTACTACTATTCCTACGTCAGATGGTACTTCGTTTAAGGATCCTTTAGATAGGAAAATTGAATCCTTTCTAAGAAAAGCTTATCTGTGTTCAGGTAATCTTCTTAGACCTGCTATATCTTTGGCTGATGTTGCTGCAGCTTCAACTTTTTGATTGGAAACTTTAGCGCAACAAGTAACACATCATGATTCTCATGATATTATTATTCTTCTTCAGCATGCTAATAATTTTATCTGTGATGCCATTTTTGATATTATCAGAGTTGATGTCAGGTTTATGTCTCTAGCTATTTTAGCTAGAAGAGCTTTATGGCTTAAGACTTGGAATGCTGATATGGCTTCTAAATCTACTCTACTTTCTATTTCTTTCCAGGGTAACAAATTATTTGGTTCTCAGTTGGATTCTATTATTTCAACTGTTACTGGTGGGAAAGGAACTTTTTTACCACAGGATAAAAAATCTAAAGGTAAAAACAGGGCTAATAATCGTTTTCGTTCCTTTCGTTTCAACAAAGAACAAAAGCCTGATCCTTCATCCTCAGGAGCAGTTTCAGTTTGGAAACCATCTCCAGTCTGGAATAAATCCAAGCCAGCTAGAAAGGCAAAGCCTGCTTCTAAGTCCACATGAAGGTGCGGCCCTCATTCCAGCTCAGCTGGTAGGGGGCAGGTTACGTTTTTTCAAAAAAATTTGGATCAATTCTGTTCACAATCTTTGGATTCAGAACATTGTTTCAGAAGGGTACAGAATTGGTTTCAAGATGAGACCTCCTGCAAAGAGATTTTTTCTTTCCCGTGTCCCAGTAAATCCAGTAAAGCTCAAGCATTTCTGAATTGTGTTTCAGATCTAGAGTTGACTGGAGTAATTATGCCAGTTCCAGTTCCGGAACAGGGGATGGGGTTTTATTCAAATCTCTTCATTGTACCAAAGAAGGAGAATTCCTTCAGACCAGTTCTGGATCTAAAAATATTGAATCGTTATGTAAGGATACCAACGTTCAAGATGGTAACTGTAAGGACTATCTTGCCTTTTGTTCAGCAAGGGAATTATATGTCCACAATAGATTTACAGGATGCATATCTGCATATTCCGATTCATCCAGATCATTATCAGTTCCTGAGATTCTCTTTTCTGGACAAGCATTACCAGTTTGTGGCTCTGCCGTTTGGCCTAGCTACAGCTCCAAGAATTTTTACAAAGGTTCTCGGTGCCCTTCTATCTGTAATCAGAGAACAGGGTATTGTGGTATTTCCTTATTTGGACGATATCTTGGTACTTGCTCAGTCTTTACATTTAGCAGAATCTCATACGAATCGACTTGTGTTGTTTCTTCAAGATCATGGTTGGAGGATCAATTTACCAAAAAGTTCATTGATTCCTCAGACAAGGGTAACCTTTCTGGGTTTCCAGATGGATTCAGTGTCCATGACTCTGTCTTTAACAGACAAGAGACGTCTAAAATTGATTGCAGCTTGTCGAAACCTTCAGTCACAATCATTCCCTTCGGTAGCCTTATGCATGGAAATTCTAGGTCTTATGACTGCTGCATCGGACGCGATCCCCTTTGCTCGTTTTCACATGCGACCTCTTCAGCTCTGTATGCTGAATCAATGGTGCAAGGATTACACAAAGATATCTCAATTAATATCTTTAAAACCAATTGTTCGACACTCTCTAACATGGTGGACAGATCACCATCGTTTAATTCAGGGGGCTTCTTTTGTGCTTCCGACCTGGACTGTAATTTCAACAGATGCAAGTCTCACAGGTTGGGGAGCTGTGTGGGGATCTCTGACGGCACAAGGAGTTTGGGAATCTCAGGAGGTGAGATTACCGATCAATATTTTGGAACTCCGTGCAATTTTCAGAGCTCTTCAGTTTTGGCCTCTTCTGAAGAGAGAATCGTTCATTTGTTTTCAGACAGACAATGTCACAACTGTGGCATACATCAATCATCAAGGAGGGACTCACAGTCCTCTGGCTATGAAAGAAGTATCTTGAATTTTGGTTTGGGCGGAATCCAGCTCCTGTCTAATCTCTGCGGTTCATATCCCAGGTATAGACAATTGGGAAGCGGATTATCTCAGTCGCCAAACGTTGCATCCGGGCGAATGGTCTCTTCACCCAGAGGTATTTCTTCAGATTGTTCAAATGTGGGAACTTCCAGAAATAGATCTGATGGCGTCCCATCTAAACAAGAAACTTCCCAGGTATCTGTCCAGATCCCGGGATCCTCAGGCGGAGGCAGTGGATGCATTATCACTTCCTTGGAAGTATCATCCTGCCTATATCTTTCCGCCTCTAGTTCTTCTTCCAAGAGTAATCTCCAAGATTCTGAAGGAATGCTCGTTTGTTCTGCTGGTAGCTCCGGCATGGCCTCACAGGTTTTGGTATGCGGATCTTGTCCGGATGGCCTCTTGCCAACCGTGGACTCTTCCGTTAAGACCAGACCTTCTGTCACAAGGTCCTTTTTTCCATCAGGATCTGAAATCCTTAAATTTAAAGGTATGGAGATTGAACGCTTGATTCTTGGTCAAAGAGGTTTCTCTGACTCTGTGATTAATACTATGTTACAGGCTCGTAAATCTGTATCTAGAGAGATATATTATAGAGTCTGGAAGACTTATATTTCTTGGTGTCTTTCTCATCATTTTTCCTGGCATTCTTTTAGAATTCCGAGAATTTTACAGTTTCTTCAGGATGGTTTAGATAAAGGTTTATCTGCAAGTTCCTTGAAAGGACAAATCTCTGCTCTTTCTGTTCTTTTTCACAGAAAGATTGCTATTCTTCCTGATATTCATTGTTTTGTACAAGCTTTGGTTCGTATAAAACCTGTCATTAAGTCAATTTCTCCTCCTTGGAGTTTGAATTTGGTTCTGGGAGCTCTTCAAGCTCCTCCGTTTGAACCTATGCATTCATTGGACATTAAATTACTTTCTTGGAAAGTTTTGTTCCTTTTGGCCATCTCTTCTGCCAGAAGAGTTTCTGAATTATCTGCTCTTTCTTGTGAGTCTCCTTTTCTGATTTTTCATCAGGATAAGGCGGTGTTGCGAACTTCTTTTGAATTTTTACCTAAAGTTGTGAATTCCAACAACATTAGTAGAGAATTTGTGGTTCCTTCATTATGTCCTAATCCTAAGAATTCTAAGGAGAAATCGTTGCATTCTTTGGATGTTGTTAGAGCTTTGAAATATTATGTTGAAGCTACTAAATCTTTCCGAAAGACTTCTAGTCTATTTGTTATCTTTTCCGGTTCTAGAAAAGGCCAGAAAGCTTCTGCCATTTCTTTGGCATCTTGGTTGAAATCTTTAATTCATCTTGCCTATGTTGAGTCGGGTAAAACTCCGCCTCAGAGAATTACAGCTCATTCTACTAGGTCAGTTTCTACTTCCTGGGCGTTTAGGAATGAAGCTTCGGTTGATCAGATTTGCAAAGCAGCAACTTGGTCCTCTTTGCATACTTTTACTAAATTCTACCATTTTGATGTATTTTCTTCTTCTGAAGCAGTTTTTGGTAGAAAAGTACTTCAGGCAGCGGTTTCAGTTTGAATCTTCTGCTTATGTTTTTCATTAAACTTTATTTTGGGTGTGGATTATTTTCAGCAGGAATTGGCTGTCTTTATTTTATCCCTCCCTCTCTAGTGACTCTTGTGTGGAAAGATCCACATCTTGGGTAGTCATTATCCCATACGTCACTAGCTCATGGACTCTTGCTAATTACATGAAAGAAAACATAATTTATGTAAGAACTTACCTGATAAATTCATTTCTTTCATATTAACAAGAGTCCATGAGGCCCGCCCTTTTTTTGTGGTGGTTATGATTTTGTATAAAGCACAATTATTCCAATTCCTTATTTTATATGCTTTCGCACTTTTTTATCACCCCACTTCTTGGCTATTCGTTAAACTGAATTGTGGGTGTGGTGAGGGGTGTATTTATAGGCATTTTGAGGTTTGGGAAACTTTGCCCCTCCTGGTAGGAATGTATATCCCATACGTCACTAGCTCATGGACTCTTGCTAATATGAAAGAAATGAATTTATCAGGTAAGTTCTTACATAAATTATGTTTTCTTCTACCTTCCACAGGGCCAGGTGGCCAGGAGTGCATACTGCATTTATCCTGATATTGTCCGTGTATAGGATAATGCTACAGTGAGTCTCACATGATGTCACTCTCTAGAGGGACAGGAGACCAGGAGTGCATACTTCAGTTATACTGAGATTATCTGTTTATAGGGCAATGCTACAGTGAGCCTCACATGTCACTTCCAGAGGGACAGGAGACCAGGAGTACATACTGCAGTTATCCTGAGATTGTCTGTGTATAGGGTAATGCTACAGTGAGTCTCACATGTCACCCCCAGAGGGACAGGAGACCAGGAGTGCATACTGCAGTTATCCTGAGATTGTCTGTGTATAGGGCAATGCTACAGTGAGTTTCACATGTCACCCCCAGAGGGACAGGAGACCAGGAGTGCATACTGCAGTTATCCTGAGATTGTCTGTGTATAGGGTAATACTACAGTGAGTCTCACATGTCACCCCCAGTGGGACAGGAGACCAGGAGTGCATACTGCAGTTATCCTGAGATTGTCTGTGTATAGGGTAATGCTACAGTGAGTCTCACATGTCACCCCCAGAGGGACAGGAGACCAGGAGTGCATACTTCAGTTATACTGAGATTGTCTGTGTATAGGGCAATGCTACAGTGAGTCTCACATGTCACGACCAGAGGGACAGGAGACCAGGAGTACATACTGCAGTTATACTGAGATTGTTTGTGTATAGGGCAATGCTACAGTGAGTCTCACATGTCACCCCCAGAGGGACAGGAGATCAGGAGTGCATACCTCAGTTATACTGAGATTGTCTGTGTATAGGGTAATTCTACAGTGAGTCTCACATGTCACCCCCAGAGGGACAGGAGACCAGGAGTGCATACTGCAGTTATACTGAGATTGTCTGTGTATAGGGTAATACTACAGTGAGTCTCACATGTCACGACCAGAGGGACAGGAGACCAGGAGTACATACTGCAGTTATCCTGAGATTGTCCGTGTATAGGTTAATGCTACAGTGAGTCTCACATGATGTCACTCTCCAGAGGGACAGGAGACCAGGAGTACATACTGCAGTTATCCTGAGATTGTCTGTGTATAGGGTAATGCTACAGTGAGTCTCACATGTCACCCCCAGAGGGACAGGAGACCAGGAGTGCATACTTCAGTTATACTGAGATTGTCTGTGTATAGGGCAATGCTACAGTGAGTCTCACATGTCACGACCAGAGGGACAGGAGTACATACTGCAGTTATACTGAGATTGTCTGTGTATAGGGCAATGCTACAGTGAGTCTCACATGTCACCCCCAGAGGGACAGGAGACCAGGAGTGCATACTGCAGTTATACTGAGATTGTCTGTGTATAGGGTAATGCTACAGTAAGTCTCACATGTCACCCCAGAGGGACAGGAGGCCAGGAGTGCACACTGCAGTTATCCTGAGATAGTCTGTGTATAGGGTAATACTACAGTGAGTTTCACATGTCACCCCCAGAGGGACAGGAGACCAGGAGTGTATACTGCAGTTATACTGAGATTGTCCGTGTATAGGGTAATGCTACAGTGACTCTCACATGTCACCCCCCCCTCCTAGAGGGACACAAGACAAGGAGTGTATACTGCAGTTATACTGAGATTGTCTGTGTATAGGACAATGCTACAGTGAGTCTCACATGTCACCCCCAGAGGGACAGGAGACCAGGAGTGCATACTGCAGTTATTAGATTGTCTGTGTATAGGGCAATGCTACAGTGAGTCTTGCATGTCACCCCCCCTCCTAGAGGGACACAAGACCAGGAGTGCATACTGCAGTTATACTGAGATTATCTCTGTATAGAGCAATGCTACAGTGAGTCTCACATGTCACCCCCAGAGGTACAGGAGACCAGGAGTGCTTACTGCAGTATCCTGAGATTGTCTGTGTATAGGGTAATGCTACAGTGAGTCTCACATGTTACCCCTAGAGGGACAGGAGACCAGGAGTGCATACTGCAGTTATACTGAGATTGTCCATGTATAGGGCAACACTACAGTATGAGTATATACATTTTACCAGGATTTTCAAGGCGTGTATCCCTGGGATGTAAATTTAGGTTATATAATAACTTTAAAAATTGTTTTAACCTTAAAAATTGCTTTGTATGCAGAATTTTGCAATACTGTACTTAATTGCTAACTTATTCGGTGCATATATTAATAGGTTGACTTCTGTCCCTTTAAGGGAAGAAGCACATCTGTCAGTTATTTCCTTATTTGCAGAACAATGACAAATTGGGAGCTTTATACTGCAGCACCTCTTTCTCTCTTTCTCCTGATTTCTGACCATCATGTGTAGACAAATGTGTCATACTTCTACAGTCCTGGCCAAAAGTTTTGATGATGACACAAATATTAATTTTCTCAAAGTCTTCTGCCTCAGTTTTTATGATGGCAATTTGCATAAACTGCAGAATGTTATGAAGAGTGATCAGATCAATTGCAATTAATTGCAAAATCCCTCTTTGCCGTGAAAATGAACTTAATCCCCAAAATTAGAGGTTCAATTGTTGTAAAGAAGGCTTCAGGTCGCCCAAGAAAGTCCAGCAAGCACCAGGACCGTCTCCTAAAGTTGATTGAGATGTGGGATCGGGGCACCACCAGTGCAGAGCTTGCTCAGGAATGGCAGCACGCAGGTATGAGTGCATCTGCACGCACAGTGAGGCGAAGACTTTTGGAGGATGGCCTGGTGTCAAGAAGGGCAGCAAAGAAGCCACTTCTCTCCAGGAAAAACATCAGGGACAGACTGATATTCTGCAAAAGGTACAAGGATTGGACTGCTGAGGACTGGGGTAAAGTAATTTTCTCTGATAAATCCCCTTTCCAATTGTTTGGAGCATTTTAAAAAACCTTGTCTGGTGAAGAAAAGGTGAGCGCTACCATATAGTCCTGTGTCATGCCAACAGTAAAGCATCCTGAGACCATTTATGTGTGGGGTTGCTTCTCAGCCAAGGGAGTGGGCTCACTCACAATTTTGCCTAAGAACACCGCCATGAATAAAGAATGGCACAAAAATATCCTCCAAGACCTACTTCTCCCAACCATCCAAGAACAGTTTGGTGACGAACAATGCCTTTTCCAGCTTGATCGAGCACCTTACCATAAGGCAAAAGTGATAACTAAGTGGCTTGGGGAGCAAAACATCAAAATTTTGGGTCCATGGCCAGGAAACTCCCCAGACCTTAATCCCATTGAGAACTTGTTGTCAATTTTCAAGAGGCAGGTGAACAACCCCCCCCCCCCCCCCCCACACACACATATTCTGACAAACTCCAAGCATTGATTAGGCAAGAATGGGCTGCCATCAGTCGGGATGTGGCCCAGAAGTTGATTGACAGCTTGCCAGGGCAAATTGCAGAGGTCCTGAAAAAGAAGGGTCAACACTGCAAATATTGACTCTTTGCATAAACTTAATGTAATTGTCAATAAAAGCCTCTGACACTTATGAAATGCTTGTAATTATACTTCAGTATACT
Organism: Bombina bombina; assembly: GCF_027579735.1. Classification (NCBI taxonomy): domain Eukaryota; kingdom Metazoa; phylum Chordata; class Amphibia; order Anura; family Bombinatoridae; genus Bombina; species Bombina bombina. The sequence goes on along the minus strand of NC_069506.1, from coordinate 296,180,541 downwards.
ATAGTAACATCTGACAAAAAGATCTAAAAACACCGAAGCAGCAGACTTTGTGAAAATTAATATTTTTGTCAATCTCAAAACTTTTGGCCAGAACTGAATATAGTGCTCTGAACTAATCCAGGTTTAATGTGCTCTTCTTAAAAGAAAACAATGTCTTTTAAAAGGGAGCTCCTCTCCTACATAAACCTATGTTCCTCGGGGGCAGTATCAGGTATATGGAGCTGAGTAACAGAGAGACTAATTCATTCAACGCTTGTTCTGTATCTTTTTCCTGTGTTTTTCATTTTCGATATTGTTCCGATTGCTGCTCCAAACACTTTTTCCTCTTTATTTTCTTGTTTATATTGTGTTGTGTGATCTGACTCCAGCTTCTTTCTGTAACAATTTTGTGATTTATAATAAGTGCAGGAATATACCTGTCCTACAGAGGTGGTTCCTGGTGTGTCCCTGATGTATGTTCTATGTGCTCACAACATCCCCCTAATGTAACATTGTGATGTACACGTGAACGTATTGTCACCTACAGATTAACATTGTGCTCACGCCCGTGGAGTTACTAGCACTGATTCTCTAAAATTCAAGTCTATCATAAGAACTGAAATAAGGGGGCAGTTTGCAGAGGCTTCGATATAAGGTAATCACAGAGTTAAAAGGTATATTAATATAACTGTGTTGGTTATGCAAAACTGGGAATGGGTAATAAAGGGATTATCTAACTTTTTAAAACAATACAAATTCTGGTGTAGACTGTCCCTTTAAGAATAATATATTTTTAACCCCCATAAAGGCATTAAATACATACTGTAGATAAGGTGAGCTCTGAATCAGAAGTGCACTGATTGGCGCCTACACACATATGCTGGCTCAGTGGCTGTGCTCAGCTACTCACCAGTAGCGAATTTGCATTGCCAGTCCAGAGCTGGTTTTATGTGTTTAATTTGTTTGCAGGGGTTAAACACAGTTGTGTGCAAGCTATAGTGCAGTACTTTTAGTTTAATAGTGTAACAAATAAGTGTATTTTACTTTTGCTGCTTTTATGTCTCTTTAAGACAAATGCTACAGACCGCACTACAGGTGCACAGTCTGGTAGTGATATGTGTACTGGAGCCTCAGACTGATGTCCCACATCAAGCAACTCCATTTAACTCTTTAGTTAATAGTTCTTGTGCTTCATACACATAACATAAAAATAGTGATCAATGAGTTAACGCTGAGCTCCGCTGGGTGCACCCAGGTCCTGTGTGTTTTGGGCAAGGAGTTTCCACACCCTACAAGCATGTTGCCTTCATTCTTGCACCAGTGCCAGGTCCTATTTACATTACCTCAGGAGATCTCTGCTTGCCCCACCCTGCAACAGACACAGCAGGCAGCAGCAAGGCACTCGGCTCTGTGGTGTGCTGGCTGGGGCAGATCTGTGCTCCAGAGCAAATAGGGACGGGGTATACTCTGTGCTCCTGAGCAAATAGGGACGGGGTATACTCTGTGCTCCTGAGCAAATAAGGACAGGGTATACTCTGTGCTCCTGAGCAAATAGGGAGGGTGTACACTCTGTGCTCCTGAGCAAATAGTGACGGGGTATACTCTGTGCTCCTGAGCAAATGGGGACGGGGTATACTCTGTGCTCCTGAGCAAATAGGGACGGGGTATACTCTGTGCTCCTGAGCAAATAGGGACGGGGTATACTCTGTGCTCCTGAGCAAATAGGGACGGGGTATACTCTGTGCTCCTGAGCAAATAGGGACGGGGTATACTCTGTGCTCCTGAGCAAATAGGGACGGGGTATACTCTGTGCTCCTGAGCAAATAGGGACGGGGTATACTCTGGGCTCCTGAGCAAATAGGGACGGGGTATACTCTGGGCTCCTGAGCAAATAGGGACGGGGTATACTCTGTGCTCCTGAGCAAATAGGGACGGGGTATACTCTGTGCTCCTGAGCAAATAGGGACGGGGTATACTCTGTGCTCCTGAGCAAATAGGGACGGGGTATACTCTGTGCTCCTGAGCAAATAGGGACGGGGTATACTCTGTGCTCCTGAGCAAATAGGGACGGGGTATACTCTGTGCTCCTGAGCAAATAGGGACGGGGTATACTCTGTGCTCCTGAGCAAATAGGGAGGGTGTACACTCTGTGCTCCTGAGCAAATAGGGACGGGGTATACTCTGTGCTCCTGAGGAAATAGGGATGGGGTATACTCTGTGCTCCTGAGCAAATAGGGATGGGGTATACTGTGTGCTCCTGAGCAAATAGGGATGGGGTATACTGTGTGCTCCTGAGCAAATAGGGACGGTGTACACTCTGTGCTCCTGTGCAAATAGGGACGGGGTATACTCTGTGTCTGGGGAGGTCCCGGGCTCTGTGTCTGGGGAGGTCCTGGTCTCTGTATCTGGGGAGGTCCTGGTCTCTGTATCTGGGGAGGTCCTGGTCTCAGTATATGGTGGGGGGAGGTCATGGTCTCTGTATCTGGGCATGTCCTGGTCTCTGTATCTGGGGATGTCCTGGTTTCTGTATCTGGGGATGTCCTGGTCTCTGTATCTGGGGATGTCCTGGTCTCTGTATCTGGGGAGGTCTTGGGTTCTGTATCTGGGGAGGTCTTGGGTTCTGTATCTGGGGAGGTCTTGGGCTCTGTATCTGGGGAGGTCTTGGGTTCTGTATCTGGGGAGGTCTTGGGCTCTGTATCTGGGGAGGTCCTGGGTTCTGTATCTGGGGAGGTCCCAGTGTTTGTATCTGGGGAGGTCCCGGTCTTTGTATCTCTGGAGGTCTTGGGCTCTGTATCTGGGGAGTTCCTGGGCTCTGTATCTGGGGGGGGGGGGGTTCTTGGGCTCTGTATCTGGGGTGGTGGTCTTGGGCTCTGTATCTGGGGGGGTGGTCTTGGGCTCTGTATCTTAGGGGGGTCTTGGGCTCTGTATCTGGGGAGGTCCTGGGCTTTGCATCTGGGGGGGAGGTCTTGGGCTCTGTATCTGGGGGGGAGGTCCCGGTCTTTGTATCTGGGGAGGTCTTGGGCTCTGTATCTGGGGAGTTCCTGGGCTCTGTATCTGGGAGGGGGGGGTTCTTGGGCTCTGTATCTGGGGGGGGTGGTCTTGGGCTCTGTATCTGGGGGGTGGTCTTGGGCTCTGTATCTTAGGGGGGTCTTGGGCTCTGTATCTGGGGAGGTCCTGGGCTTTGCATCTGGGGGTGAGGTCTTGGGCTCTGTATCTGTGGGGGAGGTCTTGGGCTCTGTATCTGTGGAGGTCTTGGGCTCTGTATTTGGGGTAGTACTGGGCTCTGTGTTTGGGGTGGTCCTGGGCTCTGTACCTGGGGAGGTCCTGGGCTCTGTATCTGGGGGGATCCCGGGCTCTGTATCTGGGGGGGTTCCGGGCTCTGTATCTGGGGAGGTCCTGGGCTCTGTATCTGGGGAGGTCCTGGGCTCTGTATCTGGGGAGGTCCTGGGCTCTGTATCTGGGGAGGTCCTGGGCTCTGTATCTGGGGAGTAGTACAGAATGAGGGAGCGCCAAAAAGGCTAAAGTATCACCCTATTTAATTAACAATCTATATTAAAATCCAGTTTTATAGAAAAATGGTAAAATCAACATTTATTATAATAAAAATGACAGGTAATAGGGTACCCTATATTAGACCAAATTATATTTAAAAAAGTACATAAGATGGTTTAACAAAAGAACAAGTAAGATAATTTGGTGGTGGTCTCAAATATTTCTGATGAAAAATAACCAGTGTTGAAAGTTATAATAATGTTTATAATAATGTTTAGATCGTGATAAATAGGGACGGGGTATATGCTGTGCTCCTGAGCAAATAGGGATGGGGTATACTCTGTGCTCCTGAGCAAATAGGGATGGGGTATACTGTGTGCTCCTGAGCAAATAGGGACAGGGTATACTCTGTGCTCCTGAGCAAATAGGGAGGGTGTACACTCTGTGCTCCTGAGCAAATAGTGACGGGGTATACTCTGTGCTCCTGAGCAAATGGGGACGGGGTATACTCTGTGCTCCTGAGCAAATAGGGACGGGGTATACTCTGTGCTCCTGAGCAAATAGGGACGGGGTATACTCTGTGCTCCTGAGCAAATAGGGACGGGGTATACTCTGTGCTCCTGAGCAAATAGGGACGGGGTATACTCTGTGCTCCTGAGCAAATAGGGACGGGGTATACTCTGTGCTCCTGAGCAAATAGGGACGGAGTATACTCTGTGCTCCTGAGCAAATAGGGACGGGGTATACTCTGTGCTCCTGAGCAAATAGGGACGGGGTATACTCTGTGCTCCTGAGCAAATAGGGACGGGGTATACTCTGTGCTCCTGAGCAAATAGGGACGGGGTATACTCTGTGCTCCTGAGCAAATAGGGACGGGGTATACTCTGTGCTCCTGAGCAAATAGGGACGGGGTATACTGTGTGCTCCTGAGCAAATAGGGAGGGTGTACACTCTGTGGTCCTGAGCAAATAGGGACGGGGTATACTCTGTGCTCCTGAGGAAATAGGGATGGGGTATACTCTGTGCTCCTGAGCAAATAGGGATGGGGTATACTGTGTGCTCCTGAGCAAATAGGGATGGGGTATACTGTGTGCTCCTGAGGAAATAGGGACGGTGTACACTCTGTGCTCCTGTGCAAATAGGGACGGGGTATACTCTGTGTCTGGGGAGGTCCCGGGCTCTGTGTCTGGGGAGGTCCTGGTCTCTGTATCTGGGGAGGTCCTGGTCTCTGTATCTGGGGAGGTCCTGGTCTCTGTATCTGGGGAGGTCCTGGTCTCAGTATATGGTGGGGGGAGGTCATGGTCTCTGTATCTGGGGATGTCCTGGTCTCTGTATCTGGGGATGTCCTGGTCTCTGTATCTGGGGAGGTCTTGGGCTCTGTATCTGGGGAGGTCTTGGGCTCTGTATCTGGGGAGGTCTTGGGTTCTGTATCTGGGGAGGTCTTGGGCTCTGTATCTGGGGAGGTCCTGGGTTCTGTATCTGGGGAGGTCCCAGTGTTTGTATCTGGGGAGGTCCCGGTCTTTGTATCTGGGGAGGTCTTGGGCTCTGTATCTGGGGGGGGGGGTTCTTGGGCTCTGTATCTGGGGAGGTCCTGGGTTCTTTATCTGGGGAGGTCCCAGTGTTTGTATCTGGGGAGGTCCCGGTCTTTGTATCTGGGGAGTTCCTGGGCTCTGTATCGGGGGGGGGGGTTCTTGGGCTCTGTATCGGGGGGGGTGGTCTTGGGCTCTGTATCTTAGGGGGGTCTTGGGCTCTGCATCTGGGGGGGAGGTCTTGGGCTCTGTATCTGGGGATGTCCTGGTCTCTGTATCTGGGGAGGTCTTGGGTTCTGTATCTGGGGAGGTCTTGGGTTCTGTATCTGGGGAGGTCTTGGGTTCTGTATCTGGGGAGGTCTTGGGCTCTGTATCTGGGGAGTTCCTGGGCTCTGTATCTGGGGGGGGGGGTTCTTGGGCTCTGTATCTGGGGGGGTGGTCTTGGGTTCTGTATCTGGGGGGGTGGTCTTGGGCTCTGTATCTTAGGGGGGTCTTGGGCTCTGTATCTGGGGAGGTCCTGGGCTTTGCATCTGGGGGGAGGTCTTGGGCTCTGTATCTGGGGGGGAGGTCTTGGGCTCTGTATCTGTGGAGGTTTTGGGCTCTGTATTTGGGGTAGTACTGGGCTCTGTGTTTGGGGTGGTCCTGGGCTCTGTACCTGGGGAGGTCCTGGGCTCTGTATCTGGGGGGATCCCGGGATCTGTATCTGTGGGGGTCTCGGGCTCTGTATCTGGGGGGGTTCCGGGCTCTGTATCTGGGGGGGTCTCGGGCTCTGTATCTGAGGGGGTCATGGGCTCTGTATCTGGGGAGGTCCTGGGCTCTGTATCTGGGGAGGTCCTGGGCTCTGTATCTGGGGAGTAGTACAGAATGAGGGAGCGCCAAAAAGGCTAAAGTATCACCCTATTTAATTAACAATCTATATTAAAATCCAGTTTTATAGAAAAATGGTAAAATCAACATTTATTATAATAAAAATGACAGGTAATAGGGTACCCTATATTAGACCAAATTATATTTAAAAAAGTACATAAGATGGTTTAACAAAAGAACAAGTAAGATAATTTGGTGGTGGTCTCAAATATTTCTGATGAAAAATAACCAGTGTTGAAAGTTATAATAATGTTTAGATCGTGATACGTCCTCTATAATTGTGTCCAAATATTAGTAAAAATCCAAACAGGAGATCCAGGTTGGAGTTCTCAAAGAAGTGTAGAAAAAATGAAAAATAAAAAACAAAGATAAGGAAAAAATAAGGAAAAATAAAAATGGACGGTGAACCAAAGAAGTGTTAAATCCAATGGTGTCGATACCTGTGGAAATAAAACTCACATAGTGCAATAATGTAACAAATGGGAATAAAAACCTATTAAAAAACAGGCTCATGCTAGGGCCGAAAAGCGTCGATAGAAGTCACTGCTCGAGTCTTTTACATAGGGTAAGCCTGTTTTTAGTAGGTTTTTATTCCCATTTGATACATTATTGCACTATGTGAGATTTATTTCTACAGGTATCGACACCATTGTATTTAACACTTCTTTGGTTCACTGTCCATTTTTATTTTTCCTTCTTTTTTCTTATTTCTTTCATGTAATTAGCAAGAGTCCATGAGCTAGTGACGTATGGGATATACATTCCTACCAGGAGGGGCAAAGTTTCCCAAACCTCCAAAATGCCTATAAATACACCCCTCACCACACCCACAAATCAGTTTTACAAACTTTGCCTCCTATGGAGGTGGTGAAGTAAGTTTGTGCTAGATTCTACGTTGATATGCGCTCCGCAGCAGGTTGGAACCCGGTTTTCCTCTCAGCGTGCAGTGAATGTCAGAGGGATGTGAAGAGAGTATTGCCTATTGAATGCAGTGATCTCCTTCTACGGGGTCTATTTCATAGGTTCTCTGTTATCGGTCGTAGAGATTCATCTCTTACCTCCCTTTTCAGATCGACGATATACTCTTATATATACCATTACCTCTACTGATTCTCGTTTCAGTACTGGTTTGGCTTTCTACTACTTGTAGATGAGTGTCCTGGGGTAAGTAAGTCTTATTTTCTGTGACACTCTAAGCTATGGTTGGGCACTTTTATATAAAGTTCTAAATATATGTGTTCAAACATTTATTTGCCTTGACTCAGGATGTTCAACATTCCTTATTTCATATTTGGGATAATGCATATGAATTAATCAATTTTTTTCTTACCTTAAAATTTGACTTTTTCCCTGTGGGCTATTAGGCTCGCGGGGGCTGAAAATGCTTCATTTTATTGCGTCATTCTTGGCGCTGAGTTTTTTGGCGCAATTTTTTTTTTTTTTCTGTTTCCGGCGTCATACGTGTCGCGTCATTTTTTTTACGTTTTTTTGCGGCGTTCCGGATGTGGCGTCATTTTTGGCGCCAAAAGCATTTAGGCTCCAAATAATGTGGGCGTCTTTTTTGGCGCTCAAAAATATGGGTGTCGCTATTGTCTCCACATTATTTAAGTCTCATTATTTATTGCTTCTGGTTGCTAGAAGCTTGTTCACTGGCATTTTTTCCCATTCCTGAAACTGTCATTTAAGGAATTTGATCAATTTTGTTTTATATGTTGTTTTTTTCTATTACATATTGCAAGATGTCTCTGTTTGTCCCTGAGTCAGAAGCCACTTCTGGAAAAATGCTTAACTGAGTTTCAGTTCTAAAGCTAAGTTCATTTATTTTAAATATTAAAAATGTTTATCTTTAGCTATGGTTTGTAATAAGTTATTATGATATACTTTTACATGCAGATTCCATTAGTATTTATGCTTTATACATTTCCATTCTTAAAGTGCAAGAAATGTTTAGAAGATTTATAAGAAATATTTTTTCTGATTAAGGCTATGTCTGACTTCGTGCCTTCTAATACGATTTTTAGGTATTTTTCACTTCTTTTTTTTAATTATTGAAGTTTCAAATGACCAACAACATACTGATTTATCCTTCTCTGATGATGTTTTTTTCTCTTTCAGAAATTCTCTTCATCAGATATTGACACTAACAAATCTACTTTTTTATATAATTTTTTTATTATTAAAGTACATTTGTTCTTTGTTGAAGAGGTGTTGATTATTTTGGATATTAAGGTAACTAGTTCTTTAAGACTAGCTGACACTATTTCTGCCTTTTTATTTCTTCTGTGATTTCAGTGGTTTTCTTTCCAATTCCCCAAACTAGGGAATGGAATAGGCTGAGAATTTTCTTTTATTTTTAAACTATATTCTTTGTCAGCAGTTAAATTCAATTTGGAGGGTTCTCCAATTTATTGGAGCTATCTCTACTCCTACTAATTATGCTATTGTTTTTATAGCAAAATAGTATTTATTTTCCTTTATATAGTTGTATCTTATTTTTGGAAATTTATTTAGTTTCAGGTACTTTTCTTGGTCCTGTGATATTGCATTTGCTTCATTTTTTCTGTTTACTTTAAGATCAAGTATCAGATCATGATTTATTTTAGCATTGTTAAGGGACAACATTTACTAGACTAGGTGCCGTTGCATTTGTCTTGTTGTTTTGCATTTTGCAAGTCCTCTGTTTTGACTGGTCCTTTAAACTGGACTATCATGCTAATGATTTCATTTGTGTCTTCATTTTATTGAATATATTCGCAAATGAGGGTTAATCTATGTCTTTAGCTATTTTAGCTAGAAGAATTCTGTGATTTAAAAAAAAAAAGAAAGAAAAAAAAGAAAATCCATATTTCTTTTGTTCTAAGATAATCAATTATAATTGGATTCAATTCTTAACTGTTACTATGGGCTTCAAGATTGAGTTCTAAGACTAAAACTTTAAGCTTATACTAGTTTGGTTGTTCTTATTAAGGAACGAATCCTGAGTTCTTTCCCAAGTAACATGTTTTTAATTGGGGTTCGAAATTAGCTCCCTAATGTTGCGATGCACGTGCCGTATTCCAGCTTGGCTGGTAAGGGGCAGGTTAAGACTTCTTTGAAATTTATTTGGTTCTATTTTGTCCAAATTTCTTTGATTTTATTCCAGTAAGGCTAACACTTTCTTTCAGTGTGTTTCTGTCCTATATATTTTGGATACTGTTGAGGCATGGCTGGGTACCCATGGGGTTCAAGCGCTGCTCAGACCTGGAATCTTCTGGGGTTTTTATTCCAGTTCCTTTTCTAGGAACTGGGTTTTGGAGTTTTATTCAAACTATTTTGCCTTTTTGTGGTCATTGATAGCATTATTTGTTTTCTTTAGATACAATAAATGCGTATTCTTCATTTTTCTGTTTTCATTCAGATTATTTCCTGAGGATGCGGATTCTCATATGTTTCACTTGCTCTTCAGGACATAGTTAGAGGATCTTTTTTCAAAAGCTCTTGATTCCTCACGCAAGGGTCACCTTTTTTTTTTTTTTTAGGTTTCCAGATGGTTTATGTCACTATCTTTGTCTCTATCAGACAAGGGAAAATTTGTATTGGGTTCCGTCTGTCGGTACCTTTAGTCTCTATTATTTCCTTCAGTTGCTATATATGCATAGAAGTTTTAACAGCATTGGATTCAATTCCCTTTGCTCATTTTCAATGGAAAGATCCTTTCCAGCTTTTTATGAGTGTTGTTTCTTCAAGAACATGGTTGGAGGATCAATTAACCAAAAAGTTTGTTGATTCCTCAGACAAGAGTAACCTTTTTTAGATTTCCGGATAGATTCAGTGTCCATGACTCTGTCTCTGTTGGACAGGAGACGTCTGAAATTGGTTTCAGCTTATCGAAACCTTCAGTCGCAATCATTCCCTTCGGTAGCCTTATGCATGGAAATTCTAGGTTCTTATGACTGCTGCATTGGACGTGTTCCCCTTTGCTCATTTTCACATGCGACCTCTTCAGATCTGTATGCTGAACCAGTGGTGCCGGGATTATACAAAGATATCTCATTTAATATCTTTAAAACTGATTGTTCGACACCCTCTGACGTGGTACAGACCACCATCGTTTAGTTCCGGGGGCTTCTTTTTTTCTTCCAACCTGGACTGTGATCTCAACAGATGCAAGTCTGACAGGTTGGGGAGCTGTATGGGGGTTTCTGACAGCACAAGGGGTTTGGGAAATCTCAGGAGGTGAGATTACCAATCAATATTTTGGAACTCCGTGCAAATTTCAAAAGCTCTTCAGTCATGGCCTCTTCTAAAGAGAGAATCGTTCATTTGTTTTCAGACAAACAATGTCACAACTGTGGCATATATCAATCATCAAGGAGGGACTCACAGTCCTCTGGCTATGAAAGAAGTATCTCGAATACTGGTATGGGCGGAATCCAGCTCCTGTCTAATCTCTGCGGTTCATATCCCAGGTATTGACAATTGGAAAGCGGATTATCTCAGTCGCCAAACGTTACATCCGGGCGAGTGGTCTCTTCACCCAGAGGTGTTTCTTCAGATTGTTCAAATGTGGGGACTTCCAGAAATAGATCTGATGGCTTCTCATCTAAACAAGAAACTTCCCAGGTATCTGTCCAGATCCAGGGATCCTCAGGCGGAAGCAGTGGATGCATTGTCACTTCCTTGGAAGTATCATCCTGCCTATATCTTTCCGCCTCTAGTTCTTCTTCCAAGAGTAATCTCCAAGATTCTGAAGGAATGCTCGTTTTTTCTGCTGGTGGCTCCAGCATGGTCTCACAGGTTTTGGTATACGGATCTTGTCCGCATGGCTTCTTGCCAACCGTGGACTCTTCCGTTAAGACCAGACCTTCTGTCACAAGGTCCTTTTTTACAATCAGGATCTCAAATCCTTAAATTTAAAGGTATGGAGATTGAACGCTTGATTCTTAGTCAAAGAGGTTTCTCTGACTCTGTGATTAATACTATGTTACAGGCTCGTAGATCTGTATCTAGGAAGATATATTATCTAGTCTAGGGAGGTCCCGGGCTCTGTATCGTGAGAAGTTCCGGGCTCTGTATCTGGGGAGGTCCTGGGCTCTTTATCTAGGGAGGTCCTGGGCTCTGTATTATTATTATTATTTTCATTTATTTGTATAGCGCCGCCAAATTCCGTAGCGCTGGGAACAATGATAGGGGTATACAATGACAAAGATTTGTGATAAAATACAAAACATAACTAAACAAATCTAGCACAGGAGGAAGAGGGCCCTGCTCCGGAGAGCTCACAGTCTATAGGTTTAGGGTGCAGAGACATAAGGATGGGGTAGCTTGTTACATCGGTATTTACAGCAGTGAGTCAGGCAGTTCATGTACATGTATTAGTTTGGTTCGGATGCGGGATGGAGGAGAGATGGTAAGCCTCTCTGAATAGGTGGGTTTTCAAGGATCGTCTGAAGCTATACAAGGTTGGAGACAGTCTAATGGAGCGGGGTAGAGAGTTCCAGAGGACAGGAGCAGCACGTGCAAAGTCTTGGAGGCGGAAGTGAGATGTAGAGATAACAGGAGTGTAGAGACGTAGGTCAGAGGTTGATCGAAGAGGACGGGATGGGGAGTATTTCACGATGAGAGAGGAAATATAGTTGGGAGTTAGACTGTTGAGTGCTTTGTAGGTTAGGGCTAATACTTTAAATTGTATTCTGGAGTGTATGGGGAGCCAGTGTAGAGACTGGCAGAGCGGAGCAGCTGATGTAGATCGGCGACTTAGGTGGATGAGTCTAGCAGAAGCATTCATAATAGATTGGAGGGAGGAGAGGCGGTGTTTTGGTAGGCCATTTAGGAGTAGATTGCAATAATCAATGTATCTGGAGAGGTTCTGGGCTCTGTATCTGGGGAGGTCCTGGGAACACAGCAGTGCTGCATCAGACCCCAGGTTTGTGGAGGTGACGTCAGCTGCCTGTAGTGTTCCTTGTGTTTGTTGAGCATCACTGTCTCCTGGCTGACACCACCACACTACAGGGTACTGCACTAAAACTCACCTGGCGTATCCCCTTTGTGTCATAGGTCTGAAACACTTTCCTGCCATCTGAAGCAGTCAGAGGGTTAAAGGGACAGTCAACACTGGAGATAACAGAATCCGATATTTAAAAATAAAAAACGAAGATCCGCCTGCACCGTACCCCTTTTGTCTTACCTACTTCCTTCTCCTAGTAATCATCGTCAATAACTTATATAATATGATGTAAATATGGCTAACTCCCCCCACCGTTACGTAGCTACCTACTTCTTTAAATGATCAGCCAATCAGAATCCAATCCTTGGTCAGAAATTGCAAGCGTGTTTTTCGTTTTTTATTTTTAAATATTGGATTCTGTTATCTCCAGTGTTGACTGTCCCTTTAAAGGTTTTAGTGTTTATCTTGTCCTGCAAAGCAGAGCACCAGGTTGTTCAAAATTCACCCTTAAAGGGACCTGCAACACTGTGAGATTGTAATATAAAATCTTTACTTATATACAGTAAGGAGAACTTAGCATTTTTTTTTGCTCTGAAATACCTTGTTTTTTGTAAACATTGTGTTTCTCCCACACTCCTTAGCAAGTCTGAACTTCACTCAGAGACCCAAATGATTAATTCAAAGTGGTGCAAGATCCCTAAACCTACTACATAACAGACAGCAATTGCTTAGAGCAATGGGAAATCTAATTTACTGCTAGGTTTAATTGCCCACAATTAAAGGGATAGTAAACAGTGTGAGGTTTTTATATAAAATGTTTACTTGTATGTAATGAAGGAACTTTGCAATATACTTTCATTATTTATTTCTCGCCTGTCTTGTCATTTAACTAAAAAAAATAGCATTTTATATTACTTTGTGATTCAGCTTAAAGGGACGTGAAATGCAAATTGTTTTCTTTCATTATTCAGAGTACAATTTTAAAAACATTTCCAATATACTGCTATTATCAAATTTACTTTGTTGGCTTGGCATCTTTCTTGAATAGCAGGTAGGTATGGTCAGGAGCACGCATGTGTCTGGAGCACACTACCTACCTTGGGATCTTTTCAGCAGAGAATAACATGAGAACAAAGCAAATTTAATTTGATAATGGAAGTAAATGGTAATCATTTTTAAAACTGTGTACTCTCCCTGACTCACAAAAGTTTTTTTGGGCGTTTTATGCCCCTTGAAATGTGAAAAATCGGTCACATATGAAGGACTGGACTGGCCATTGGGCGCACTGGTCAAATTCCCTGTGGGCTGACCAGTTATGTTAGCCCCACCCACCAGTCAGACAGCGGTGCAGAGTAAGGGAGCTTTAGCCCCTTTTCACTGATCATATTGCTGTGCGTAGGCTGCAGCTGTTTACTGTGCGTGGGCTTCTGTACAGAGAAGCGGCAGTGCAGGGCGGCCATGTAGGAGCTATGTTGCACCATAGACACTAATGCTGCTCTGCATGAATAAATCAATTGGAGGTAGCATATTAAGGCACTTCTGGACCTCAGCTATGATGGCAGCAGTTGTAACTGCTTTTCAATTTACATACACTCACCGGCCACTTTATTAGGTACACTTTGCTAGTACCGGGTTGGACCCCCTTTTTCCTTCAGAACTGCCTTAAAATCTTGTGGCATAGATTCAACAAGGTGTTGCAAACATTCCTCAGACATTTTGGTCCATATTGACATGATAGCATCACGCAGTTGCTGCAGATTTGTCAGCTGCACATCCATGATGCAAATCTCCCGTTCCACCACATCCCAAAGGTGCTCTATTGGATTGAGATCTGGTGACTGTAGAGGCCATTGGAGTACAGTAAACTCATTGTTATGTTCAAGATACCAGTTTGAGATGATTTGAGCTCTGTGACATGGTGCATTATCCTGCTGGAAGTAGCCATCAGAAGATGAGTACACTGTAGTCATAAAGGGATAGACATGGTCAGCAACAATACTCAGGTAGGCCATATTGTTTAAACGATGCTCAATTGATACTAAGGGGCCCAAAGTGTACCAAGAAAATATCCCCCACACCATTACATCACCAGCCTGAACCGTTGATGCTTTCATGTTGTTTACACCAAATTCTGACCCTACCATCTGAATGTCGCAGCTAAAATCGAGACTCATCAGACTAGGCAACGTTTTTCCAATCTTCTATTGTCCAATTTTGGTGAGCCTGTGCAAATTGTAGCCTCGGTTTCCTGTTCTTAGCCGACAGGAGTGGCACCTGGTGTGGTCTTCTGATGCTATAGCCCATCTGCTTCAAGTTTCGACCTGTTGTGTGTTCAGAGATGGTATTCTGTATAGCTTGGTTGTAACAAGTGGTTATTTGAGTTACTGTTGCCTTTCTATCATCTGGAACCAGTCTGCCCATTCTCCTCTGATATCAACAAGGTATTTTCGTCCACACAACTGCCGCTCACTGGATATTTTCTCTTTTTGGGACCAGTCTCTGTAAACCCTAGAGATGGTTGTGCGTGAAAATCCCAGTAGATCAGCAGTTTTTGAAAGACCAGCCCGTCTGGCACCAACAACCATGCCACGTTCAAAGTCACTTTAATCCCCTTTATTCCCCATACTGATGCTTGGTTTGAACTTCAGCAAGTCATCTTCACCACGTCTAGATGCCTAAATGTATTGAGTTGCTGCCATGTGATTGGCTGATTAGCAATTTGTGTTACCAAGCAATTGAACAGGTGTACCTAATAAAGTGACCGGTGAGTGTAGGGAATGTTAGAGGTAGTTTATAAGGAGTGTGTGCCAAAGTAAAGTAATTTGTTTTCTCATTCTCAGACCTCAAGGTTTTAAATAAATGTATATACAGGTACAAATTCCCAAATCCAGAATTCCAAAATCCAGACTTATTCTGAAATCCAAACTTTTTAATGAATATTTTTTAACAAATAAAATGATCAAAAATTACTATTTGTCTTTTTTTGTGCTCTAAAATACAAATAATAGTCTATATTTATTTAAAACAACAAATATTACCTTTCTGATTACAGTACTGTACTATCTTTCTGATGGTACTATGCATACAAAAGTACTAAACAATATATAAAACTACCTTTAAGTTGCATGCATAGGCTTTATTATGATACATAAATATTACCTTAATTACATAATATATTGTTGTTTACACTTGGTTTCATCCCCTCTCCAAACTGTCCCATTTTACAGATGCAAATATTCCGAAATCCAAACATTTTCCAGTCACATACAGTTTGGATAAAGGGTTTCTACCGGTATTTGCTTTAGTATGTATATCTGAATTGTGTGCTTGTGTGTGTTTATGTGTGACAGTAAGAGTGTGTGTGAGAGTAAGTGTGAGTGTATGTGACAGTAATAAAGTGAGTGTGAGTGAGTGTGTATGTATGTGTGAGTAACAAACAGTTTGGATAAAGGGTCACAAACAGTTTGGATAAAGGGTTTCTACCGGTATTTGCTTTAGTATGTATATCTGAATTGTGTGCTTGTGTGTGTTTATGTGTGACAGTAATAGTGTGTGTGAGAGTAAGTGTGAGTGTATGTGACAGTAAGAAAGTGTGTATGTATGTGTGAGTAACAGAGTGTGAGTGTGTATGTGTGAGTAAGAGTATGTGTGTGAGTGTGTGTGTGTGACTGTGAGTAAATGTGTATGTATGTGTGTGTATAAATGTGTGTGAGTGTGTATGTGTGAGTAACAGTAAGAGTGTGTGAGTGTGTATGTGTGCGTGTGCCAGTAATAAAGTGTGTGTGGGGGGCTGCTTTGTTCGAAAATGCCCAGACCTATTTTTGGTCCCATTCCCTAAAGATATGCTACATGCAAACAATGGTTTGTTTAGCTGAAATATTAGCTAAAGCATTTATTGACCAATTTCGAATTGTAGAATTTACTATAAAGGGTCTCCGCCCTCCAGAGCAGCGTGTGATTGGCTGTTGTGTATATGCTTTTTTTTGCTCTCTCTGAGTGGCACTGCATTGGTTACATTTGTAACAAGATGTGCAGCAGCTTTTTAACTCATTACAAACTGCTCACCCAGTTTAGAACAATCTCAGTGTCTTCCCTGTTGCTTAAAACAACAGAGAAATAAGAAGTGATGGGACTTGTTCTGCTGGGGGTAGAAAGAGTTGGAATAAAAACTAAATATGATCTGTTGGTGATGGATGTGCTAACCTATCCTGCAAATAACAGGACTGGTGCAGAATGTTTCAGAGGCCTAAATATGTTGCCTGTCCTCTACTAAGAGAAAGGGACGAAAAAATCTCTCTAAAATATTTTTTTTTTCTGCACATAAAGATTGATTTAAAAGCTGTTTAAATTAATATTGAACTAATAGGAAATGCGTATTTGTGCACAACTCACTCCTATTGGTGGACAAGAGCCACTCCTCACCAGCAGAAAATAGTTATGTCCATGACAAGAACGTCTCATTAGCAAAAAACAAATTCATTTTAATATACTAACTTTTAGATTCAACAACTGGCTTTTTTTTGCAATGCTAAATTAAGGTCATGGTTTTAAATTGAGATTCATATTCAATCTACAAAAAAAGTATTGTCGTGTTTAAAGTTAGTTATCCCAAGAAATCAAAGCCCACTTCACAGCTGAACGTCATCGATTTTACAATTTAGTGATTCTGCAACAGCAAAAGATGTATGAAAACTGTAATTGAAATGGAAAAATAAAAGGAAATAATTACTTTCTTAATGGATATTGTAATGATATTTTCAAGCTTCCGATAAATAGGCCCCTGACAATATTAAGACTCTAATCAGCTGGGGGTCGTTAGGGTAGGATGTGTTTTAGACACGTTAGGTGAGATAAAAAGAAGAAAAATGGAATTATGTTTAAAATGCTTTTAGCACAAAGATTTCCATGTCATCAGATTCTGCCTAATGCAGCGAGCTAAGTGGTCAGGAAAGCTCATGTTTACATCACATCAATCACAAGTGCAGATTCCAGAACACATCTCCTGGGATTAGCCACAGAACAAGCTGAGATTATCTGGGCTTCATTTTACCCCCAAAACATTATTGTGGTTAATTATCTGTCATTTAATTTGCTTATTATTAAGCTTCCTTGATCTAGGGGTCTTCTGCTTGTGCTGTAATAAAACCCAGCAATGTTTTATGTGTGGTAGGAGATATCTAGCTATTAATGATTCTGTGCCTATGGCATTCATACGTACAGCTATCCTAACAATTCATTACAGATACACTTAAGCAGAAAATATGGGTCTTCTGGTATATGTTTGTATGTTTATGCTGAGATTGATTCTAATGCATTATAATGATGAAAGATCATGATGGGACAATTACTGTACTATATGCAGGGAATAAAGGCAGATGGCTAGCATAGATTCACTAATAACTGATGGAACTCACCAGTAATACATCTCTCTGTTTACTCTGTTCTCCTGATTCATTAAAGGGATAGTCTAGTCAAAATCAAATTTTCATGATTCAGATAGAACAGCAATTTTAAACAACTTCCTAAATTACTCCTATTATCGCATTTTATTCGTTCTCTTGGTATCTTTATTTGAATGTAAGCATAGGAGCCGGCCTATTTTTGGTTCAGCACCTGGGTAGGGCTTGCTGATTGGTGGCTACATTTAGACACCAATCAGAGAGCTCTACCCAGTTGCTGAACCAAAAATGGGGCGGCTCCTATGCTTACAGTCTTAGTCTTTTAAATAAAGATAACAAGAGAACAAAGAAAAATTGATAATAGGAGTAAATTAGAACGTTCCTTAAAATTGCCTACTCTATCTGAATCCTGAAAGTTTAATTTTGACTAGACTGTTCATTTAAGGGAGATCTTCCTATGAATCAGCTTTTTAGGATAACACAGAAGCTGGAGAGAATTGTTTAACTGGACTCTTTCTTGCTGAGGGTCAGCATTGGTGTACTTTGTGAATTTATGTGACATCTTTATTTTAATTTATGCCTGTGATTCTCAAGGTTTCTATTTAATGCGATACTGTAATCTAAAAATAAAACCATGTGAATGCAGAACAATGCAAAGGCAATATGAGGCCTTGGGCATCACTCAATACAGAACAATGCGAAGGCAATATGAGGCATTGGGCATCACTCAATACAGAACAATGCGAAGGCAATATGAGGCATTGGGCATCACTCCATACTTTTCACAAGTAAAGGTTTATGCTCAAGAAAAGTAAATTTAACCCTTTAAAAACAAATACGTTTAACCCTAATTCTATGCTATACTCCTTTAATGAGGGCGCTATTCAGCTATCCAGATACCCTGGTCCTTTAATTAAAAGTCTATATTGCTGTATTAATGAACAATTTCTAGGTTTATTCTTTAACCCCTTGAAAGTGTGAGAGAGCTTTAACTCATTGCTTAGCAATGTGTTGCAGTATGCTGTGGCAAGCAAGGTGTTAATTTATCAGACATAGCTTTTTGTTTTCTTAATAAAATCTAAATTATATGACATTTTACACCAGTACCTGTCATTGTCAGACTGGAGCAATGCTTCACAGAATCGTTCTGTAGTTCATTTTACAACTTTACTCCTGATTGGGGGAAAAAGTATTTCACTACAGAAGAAAGTAAAATGCATCCTCAGCAGTTAAACATTTTACTTTACATTTATTATAATTCAGTATTGGTGTCAACTTCTGCATTTGTAAATCTGATACTAAATGATGGTTCTGCTTTATAAACACTAGAGGGCAGTAGAAGCCTGCTTATTTGATTCAAGCCTAATCTTGAGAAGTATATGGAGCTCTTCCAAAATCTACCACCTACTTTGCAGACCTCACATACCCAAAGCTGTATAAGCAGCCTGCAGGCTTCTTTTGTGCTGAAGAACTCTGTGGTGACCATGAATTGGTTAATCTGGGAGTTGTGCCAGTGCAGGTTTCTTTAATGGAGCCGTATTTCATACTGCAGGGTGATCTGACACCATATTCAGATTGTACCTATTTATGAAGGCTGGTAGAGGGAACCGTGAGGCATTTATAGGCAGCAGTGCCATGTTTGCTAGTTGATTTGTAGCATTAGTGCCGTCAGTGTTATACTACTGAGCTAGCTGTACATAAGGAAGGGCTGTGTATTAGGGTCCTGAAGGTCTTCCTAATAAATTGCACACAAATGCAGAACCTGACAGTAATGATGGAACTTGGTGTAAACTCCCACCTGCAGCAAGATGTTGTCATGTTGTTTATTCTGAAGGGCTCACTGTTACTGACAATGTCTGTGTGTCCTGCACACTTACTGACAATGTCTGTGTGTCCTACGCACTGTTACTGACAGTGTCTGTGTGTCCTGCGCACTGTTACTGACAATGTCTGTGTGTCCTGCACACTGTTACTGACAATGTCTGTGTGTCCTGCACACTGTTACTGACAATGTCTGTGTGTCCTGCACACTGTTACTGACAATGTCTGTGTGTCCTGCACACTGTTACTGACAATGTCTGTGTGTGACCTGCTCACTGTTACTGATAATGTGTGTGTGTTCTGTGCACTGTTACAGACAATGTCTGTGTATGACCTGCTCACTGTTACTGATAATGTATGTGTGGTCTGTGCACTTACGGACAATGTCTGTGTGTGACCTGCTCACTGGTACTGATAATGTGTGTGTGTGTTCTGTGCACTGTTACGGACAATGCCTGTGTGTGACCTGCTCACTGTTACTGATAATGTGTGTGTGTTTTGTGCACTGTTACAGACAATGTCTGTGTGTGACCTGCTCACTGTTACTGATAATGTGTGTGTGTTCTGTGCACTGTTACGGACAATGTCTGTGTGTGACCTGCTCACTGTTACTGATAATGTGTGTGTGTGTTCTGTGCACTGTTACGGACAATGTCTGTGTGTGACCTGCTCACTGTTACTGATAATGTGTGTGTGTTCTGTGCACTGTTACAGACAATGCCTGTGTGTGACCTGCTCACTGTTACTGATAATGTGTGTGTGTTCTGTGCACTGTTACAATGTCTGTGTGTGACCTGCTCACTGTTACTGATAATGTGTGTGTGTTCTGTGCACTGTTACAGACAATGCCTGTGTGTGACCTGCTCACTGTTACTGATAATGTGTGTGTGTTCTGTGCACTGTTACAGACAATGCCTGTGTGTGACCTGCTGGTCATTTTGTATTCAAAACCTGTTCTTTATAAGTTTTGTGTTACTGTCTGATCTTGGGCCTCTTTCAAGGACACACTGTATCACTCTGTTATTGTGCCTGTATCTAGGCCTTGTTTGTTGTCATTCTGTTGTAGTGTTGTATCTATATTGTCACTTCTCCCCTAGTGTCACTGCACTGGGCACCTGTGACACTGTACCTGTAATATTGCATCTGCACCTGCGTTTACAGGTGTGTTGTCACATCTATGCATGTGTTATTGTGTTTGCACCTGTGACATCCCTTCAGGGTGTTGCGTTTACATCAGTAATACTATGTAATTGCATATGTACCTGTCTCATTGTACCTGTGACATTGCGTCTGTGTTTTGTACCTGTGTCATTGTGTCTGTGTTTTGTACCTGTGTCATTGCATCTGTACCTGTGTCATTGTACCTGTGTCATTGTGTCTGTGTTTTGTACCTGTGTCGTTGTGTCTGTGTTTTGTACCTGTCATTGCGTCTGTACCTGTGTCATTGTACCTGTGTCATTGCATCTGTACTTGTGTCATTGTACCTGTGTCATTGTAACTGTGTCATTGCGTCTGTGTTTTGTATCTGTGTCATTGCATCTGTACCTGTGTCATTGTACCTGTGTCATTGCATCTGTACATGTGTCATTGCATATGTACCTGCGGCATTGTGTTTGTGCATGTGTCTGTATCTGTGGCATTGTGTCTGTGCATGTGTCGTGTCTGCACCTGTGGCATTGTGTCTGTGCATGTGTCGTGTCTGCACCTGTGGCATTGTGTCTGTGCATGTGTCGTGTCTGCACCTGTGGCATTGTGTCTGTGCATGTGTCGTACCTGTGGCATTGTGTCTGTACATGTGCCGTGTCTGCATCTGTGGCATTGTGTCTGTGCATGTGTCGTGTCTGCACCTGTGGCATTGTGTCTGTGCATGTGTCGTGTCTGCACCTGTGGCATTGTGTCTGTGCATGTGTCGTGTCTGCACCTGTGGCATTGTGTCTGTGCATGTGTCGTGTCTGCACCTGTGGCATTGTGTCTGTGCATGTGTCGTGTCTGCACCTGTGGCATTGTGTCTGTGCATGTGTCGTGTCTGCACATGTGGCATTGTGTCTGTGCATGTGTCGTGTCTGCACCTGTGGCATTGTGTCTGTGCGTGTGCCGCGTCTGCACCTGTGGCAATTGTGTCTGTGCATGTGTCGTACCTGTGGCATTGTGTCTGTGCAAGTGTCGTACCTGTGGCATTGTGTCTGTGCATGTGTCGTGTCTGCATCTGTGGCATTGTGTCTGTACATGTGTTGTGTCTGCACCTGTGGCATTGTGTCTGTGCATGTGTCGTTTCTGCACCTGTGGCATTGTGTCTGTGCATGTGTCGTGTCTGCATCTGTGGTATTGTGTCTGTGCATTTGTTGTGTCTGCGTCTGTGGCATTGTGTCTGTGTATGTCTTGTGTCTGCACCTGTGGCTTTGTCTCTGTGCATGTGTCTGTACCAGTGGCATTGTGTCTGTACATGTGTCGTGTTTGTGTCTGTGCATTTTTTCGTGCCTGCGTCTGTAGCATTGGGTCTGTGCATGTGTTGTGTCTGCACCGGTGGCATTGTGTCTGTGCATGTGTTGTGTCTGCACCGGTGGCATTGTGTATGTGCATGTGTCCTTTCTGTACCTGTGACATTGGTTCTGTGCATGTGCTGTGCCTGCATCTGTGGCATTGTGCCTGTGCATGTGTTGTCTCTGCACCTGTGGCATTGTGTCCATGCATGTGTCTGCACCTGTGGCATTTTGTCTGTACATGTGTCTGCACCGGTGGCATTGCGTCTTTGCATATGTTGTGTCTGCGTCTGTGCATGTGTCTTGACTGTGGCATTGTGTCCTTGCATGTGCCGTGTCTGCACCTGTGGCATTGCGTCTGTGTGCCGTGTCTGCACCTGTGGCATTACGTCTGTGTGTCGTGTCTGCACCTGTGGCATTGTGTCTGCAGCTGTGTCGTGTCTACGACTGTGGCATTGTGTCTGCAGCTGTGTCGTGTCTGCGACTGTGGCATTGTGTCTGTGCGTGTGCCGTGTCTGCGACTGTGGCATTGTGTCTGTGCGTGTCTGCGACTGTGGCATTGTGTCTGTGCGTGTGCCGTGTCTGCGACTGTGGCATTGTCTGTGCGTGTGCCGTGTCTGCACCTGTGGCATTGTGTCTGTGCGTGTGTCATGTCTGCACCTGTGGCATTGTGTCTACAGCTGTGTAATGTTGCAGCCATTTTTTTGTTTCCACCTTCTAAAGTGTCTTCCTCAGATTATACTTTCATTCAGTTTATTAGTCTCCTATTGTGTTTGTAGCTGTGTTTCAGAATATACATCTGTATCCCTTGTGTTAGCCTCCGTCCTTGTCATTGCGGCTGAGCCTCCTATATCACTGCTGTGGGTACCTGGTTTGCCAGCTTCTCTCCTGCACGGCTTTTTAACACTTATAATGTGAGAACGACCCAGGACACACACTGCGCGACACATTGACTTCTGCCCCAGTTTAATGTCATCTCCGGCGCCTGAGAGGCAGATGACTCATTCATCAGACATTTGTAGAGAGTTCTGTAAAAACCCACAAATGCTGCTGTTCCAGGAGCTCCAAATTCTCGCCGTATGTTGAGATAATTAATAGGAGATGGTCCTATTAACCCATTTAATGGGTCGGCTAATTATCATATTGGTTAAAGAGCTAAACACATGGAGCGAGGAGGAAATTGCATTGGCATTTGGCAGCAATAGTTTTCTGGAACACATTAACTGAAATAATGTTACAATCGTGCCCCTTTCATTTTTTTCTATATTTGTGTAAACATTACTTGGAGAACCTGGCTTTTTATATTGTACTAAGGAAAAAGGCAAATCCTGGCTTGGTTTGTAAGTACAGAATGAGTAAATTGCCCTAAATTATATATAGTTTTATTTTTATGCTGGTAACGATTTTTAAATACATTTTCTTAGCTAAAGTTTAGTTTCTGTTATCCTATAACAGTCTATGGAAGTCTATAACATGCCAGAAGTTGTACAGATTACAGTTGCAGTACCATAATGCAAAATATTGCTTCTAAATAGTGTGTCTAAAAGGCTGTGATGGCCGAACAGTGGCTCTAAATTAAAGGGATAGAAAGGTCAAAAATTAAACGTGCATAGGTGCATTACAATTTTGCAATATACCTTCATTATCAAAAATGCTTCTTGAAACACGTATTACTGTTTTTCTGCGGCATACGCACATATACTGGGAGGGCCTGTGCACCAGTATTCAAATAACGTACCTGCTCAGGACTGCTAGTCCTTTGAGAAGGTGCAATGTTTGAATACTGGTGTATGGGCTCTCACAGCATATCTGCATATGCCACTGAATAACAGTAATCACTTTTGCTCATGGAAGTATATTGCAAAAATGCTTCTGTTTCAAATTGATATGCATTTATGCACATTTCATTGTTGACCTTTCTATCCCTTCAATGTCAGTTTGGGACATACAAAATGATGACTGTACTGCAGCCGAGAGAGAGGAAGCCTTGATAACTTACTGACCCCTAGATGAGTTCAGTACTAGGCTTGTGGTGTTCCGATCTGGTTTGTGGAAGACCGTATTTGCAGACAAACTGTTGACTGGTGGAAAAACCTAGGAATCCTTATTCTTTTGTGCTGCTTTAATCATACCAGCTTTAGTATAGAGATGTCAGCATCTACAAAGTCTACAGAATCACTACTGCTCACCCGCCACAACATTCTGATGCGCTAATTGCAATGACGAGATTCCACAAGCAATATGTGTCATTACACTAGCTGCATATCAAACATATAGATGAGTGAAACATTGCTAATGTGAAAGAGGGTTGGCCTAAGCGCCTGATATGAACCTGTGTGCCTGGGAATGGGTAACTCCTAGCTTTACCCGGTGAGAAAACAAGAAGGACCCAGGCGCCTACCCTAAGGAGGCTAGGTTGGAAAGTAAGTCTAAAACAGGTTTAATAAACAATGGTAAAAGATGAGAGTATTGAGTAAAAACAGAATAGAAAACAATAATAAAAGTAATAGTCTTGAGAAAGGCCTAGCACAGGCCGAAACGCGTAGACTAGTACTGGTAAGCCTTATTTCATTCTCTGCCATTTGTATAGGATTTTCTACACTATATATTTTTTGCTTTTTCCACAGGTGGATTGTCTGGTCCCTTGGCTGCACCTTCACATTTTTTTCTGTTTTTGCTGTTTTTTATATTTTTCAATTTGTTATGTATGCCACATATTTCGTTAACTTTTGATCACCAGCGGAAGATTATCATTACACAACAATTGACTTTGCTCAAGTGATTTTGTTCAAGTGTTTCACTATTATGTTTTCCTAGACTTTCGTCACATTTTTTACATTTTTCTCTTGATATTTATTTTTTATAAGGATTAATCTTGACATTTATTTTTCATAAGGATTAATCTAGAGTTGGCATTGGATTAGCACTTTCATTTTTTAAGAGGATTCGACACACTAGATTCACTTTCATCATTTTTTCTACAATTTATTCACTTTCCCCTTTTTGGCACTATACCATCGGACTGAGTGACTTTATGTTTATTGGTATACCATTGTTTCTAACTGTCTTTTATTATCAAATTGTGTATATCATCTGCTAGGTTCATGGATCCATGTTTTCTGTAATTGTTTAATCAATTTGCGACTGTGATTTTATTACTTTTATTATTGTTTTCTATTCTGTTTTTACTCAATACTCTCATCTTTTACCATTGTTTATTAAACCTGTTTTAGACTTACTTTCCAACCTAGCCTCCTTAGGGTAGGCGCCTGGGTCCTTCTTGTTTTCTGAAACAATGCTAATATTTGTCTTTAAAGCTTTTTAATAGAAAGTACACCTCTTTCACTCTAGAGCTATTAATATTTTGTTCTTCATATTGTTTTATTGAATGTGATTTCCTTCCTAATATGAGGAGAGTCCACGGCTTCATTCCTTACTTGTGGGAATTCAGAACCTGGCCACCAGGAGGAGGCAAAAACACCCCAGCCAAAGGCTTAAATACCTCCCCCACTTCCCTCATATCCCAGTCATTCTTTGCCTTTCGTCACTGGAGGTTGGCAGAGAAGATTTAGAGTAGTTCCTTATGAAGGGTATCTACCCTTTGAAATGGGACTGGAGTTTTAAGTAGTCTTGTCAGCCTCTCAGTGAGAGCATTGCCGAAAGTTAGAGTCTGGAGATGCAGGGAGAGTCTTTCTGCGAACCCATACAGACTCATATTAACAGCTCCTAAGCAATCAGTGTTAAGAGGTTTCACTGCCTGCTTCCATCACTCAAGTCCATGTCAGGAGTCATGCTACAAGACTGTCAAAATTGAGAGGCTGAGTTTCTGTTCCACGGCATAGATTCCGGTAAGATTGTTTCATTTATTTATACACACATGAGAACGCAAGAAGACAGGGTCACAGTGTGACTCCTTTTATCTGTATGGAATTAAGGGTTAATATCTCCTGAGGGGGGATTATTGAACAGTGAGGATGGATCTCATACATTTTTATTTGATTATACTGCGTCATGTGTAAGATGTTTTTCTGAGGCTCATAGGCTGAGGTTGGAAATTACAGGTTACTTCAGAGGCGCAGCTTTACAAGCTTGGCGCGCTTTTCCTTAGCGGAGGCAGTCCTAGGTTGCGCACCATGTGACCGGGTGTGGTCGTAACTTCACTTTCTACTCTGACCGTGAGAGAAGCGGTTTTCTCTGTGTGCCTGGGTCATAGGAGGTGGCGAGTGCCCCAGCCATTGCGGGTATAAAGGAGCCATTTTTTATATTTATATAACGTTAGCTATTCTTATACTAAGACATAGCCCGTAACTATGGATGACTCTGATGTTTTAGAGGGTACTCTCTCTATACCTAAAACTAATTCCTGTTTATATTGTGAGGAGGCCGAGGTATACCTGCCCTCTCAATTATGTTCCACATGCCTAGAAAAAGTGATTATGTCAAAAAAGGTGAACATATTTGATACCACTGAGCCTTCCACCTCTGAGGGGTCCCCATCCCGTGAGGTGTGCACCCTACTTTCATCTCCTAATACACATGCAGTCTCCCATAGCACGCCTGATCCTCCATCTGAAGGAGGCCTTTTACCTCCAGACTTCACTGCGTAGTTACAAACGGCGGTCTTTGCGGCCATTAGTGCTTTACCTCGCCCTGCAAAGTGCAAGCGAAAGGTCAAATATTGCTATCCTTCCCAGGGGTCATCATCCAGTTTATTGGCTATAGCTGATAGACGATTGTCTGATGATGAAGTTCTTTCTGATACTTCAGAGTGTGAATTTTCTGGGTCGGAATAGTCTGCCTGTAAGATTCCGATTGCAGAGGAACCAGATTTTAGATTTAGGATGGAGCAATTGTGCTTTTTTCTAAAGAAAGTTCTGGCTACCTTAGAGGTTCCAGAGGCCAAGTTGCCCGACGAACCTTCAATTCCTAAACTAGATAGAGTTTACGGAGACAGGGTTGTTCCTCAGACTTTCCCTGTTCCTGTAAAAATGGCAAACATTATTAAGAACTAATGGGAGAGGATTGGTTCTTCCTTCACCCCTTTTGTCTGCTTTTAAGAAATTGTTCCCTGTTCCGAACTCTCAATTGGAGTTTTGGTGTTCCGTCCCTAAGATGGATTGCGCTGTCTCCACGCTTGCAAAAGGCACTACTATCCCACTGGATGATAGTTCGTCGTTCAAAGATTGGAAACTCTGTTAAGAAAGATGTTTCAACATTCGGGATATTAACTCTGTTAAGAAAGATGTTTCAACATTCGGGATATTTATTTCAACCAGCGGCGGCAGTTGCGGCTACCTACTGGTGTGACTCCTTATCGGAATTGATCGAGGTGGACGGTCCCCTTGATATTATTCTTGATAGAATTAAGGCTTTAAGGGTCGCTAGTTGTTTTATTTGTGATGCAAATATGCAAATTATTCGTTTAAATGCTAAAACTCCTGGGTATTCTGTTCAGGCCCGCCGGGCTCTGTGGCTGAAGTCTTGGTCTGCAGACTTGTCCAGACTCCTTTCCCTTCCATTCAAGGGTAAGATTTTGTTTGGTCCAGGCCTGGACTCCATTATCTCCACGGTTACTAGGGGCAAGGGTGCCTTCTTACCGCAAGATAAAAAGAACAGATCTAAGGGACAACCTAATATTTTTTATTCCTTTCGTTCTGACAAATCCCAGCATCAGCAATCCTCTGCTAAGACCAAGCAACCTAAGACTTGGAAGCCGGCTCAGTCCTGGAATAAGTCCAAGCAGAGCAAGAAGCCTGCTCAGACTAAATCAGCATGAATGGGTCATCCCCGATCCGTCTATGGATCAGGTAGGGGCAGACTTTCGCTCTTCTCATAAGCTTGGTTCAGGGATGTGCAGGATCCTTGGGTCCTGGAGGACATTTCTCAGGGTTACAGAATTGGGTTCAAGTCTCTTCCACCCAAGGGCAGATTCCTCCTCTCAAATCTGTCATCAAAACTAGAGAAGAGGGAGGCCTTTCTGGGGTGCGTCCGAGATCTGTCCTCATTAGGGGTCATTTTCCCGGTTCCCATAGAGGAACGAGGCTTGGGATACTACTCAAACCTTTTCGTGGTCCCAAAAAAGGAGGGAACTTTCCGTCCGATTCTGAACCTAAAGTGCTTAAACAAGTTTCTGAGCATCCCCTCATTCAAGATTAGTCCAGAAGGGACAGTTTATGACCACTATAGATCTGAAGGATGCTTACCTTCATGTCCCAATCCACAGGAAACATTTTCAGTTCCTAAGATTTGCCTTCCTGTACCAGCACTTTAGTTTATTGCTCTTCCGTTTGGCCTAGCTACTGCCCCTAGAATTTTCACAAAGGCTCTGGGGGCTCTCTTGGCCGTGGCCAGAATCCAGGACTTTGCCGTAGCACCTTATTTGGATGATATTCTGGTACAAGCACCCTTATTTCATCTAGCGGAAGAACATTCGGAATCTCTTCTCTCTCTTCTTCGATCCCACGGATGGAAGATAAACTTTTAAAAAGAGTTCTCTTATTCCAAGCACCAGGGTAGAATTACTGGGCACTTTAATAGACTCACTAGTCATGAGGATATTTCTTTCAGACCAGAGACGCTGCAAGCTGGCTTCGGCATGTCGTGCCCTCCGGACCTCCTCAAGGCCCTCTGTGGTGCAGTGTATGGAGGTGATTGGTCTTATGGTGTCCAGCATGGACATAGTTCCCTTTGCCAGGATCCGTCTCAGACCATTACAACTATGCATGCTGAGACAGTGAAACGGCAATCATTCGGATTTGTCTCCACAGATCTCTCTGGACAACCGGTCGAGAGAATCACTCTCTTGGTGGCTCTGTCCAGATCACCTGTCTCGAGGGACATCCTTTTTAAGACCACCCTGGGAGATTGTGACTACAGATGTGAGTCTCTCAGGATGGGGAGCAGTTTGGGGAGCCCAGAAGGCTCAGGGCCTTTGGTCTTGGGAGAGAGCTCTCTTCTGATCAACATTCTGGAACTTCGAGCAATCTTCAATGCTCTGAAGACTTGGCCCCGTCTGAGTTCGTTCCAGTTTATCAGATTCCAATCAGACAATATCACCTCAGTGGCTTACATCAACCACCAGGGAGGAACGAGGAGCCCCCTAGCAATGAGAGAGGTATCTCGGATTCTGAAGTGGGCGGAGGGCGTGGACAACTGGAAAGCGTTTTTTTCTCAGCTGACAACCCTTTCATCCGGGGGAATGGTCTCTCCATCCCGAGGTGTTTGCGGAGTTATGTAACAGGTTGGGGACTCCGGAGATAGATCTCATGGTGTCCCGTCTCAATACCAAGCTACCCAGGTATGGGTCGAGATCCATGGATCCTCAGGCGGAGCTAATAGATGCATTAATGGTGCCTTGGAGGTTCGGTCTCATATACCTTTTTCTGCCATTACCTCTGCTTCAAGTAGTGGCCCGCATCAAGCAGGTGCGGGCATCAGTGATACCGATTGCTCCATCGTGGCCGCGAAGGATGCGGTTTGCGGATCTGGTGGGGATGTCATCATCTCCTCCATGGAAGTTACCTTGTTGCAGGGATCTGCTGGACAAGGTCCCTTTGTTCATCAAAATCTAGATTCTCTGAGGCTTCTTTGTGGAGATTGAACACGTAGTCCTAGCCAAGAGAGGTTTCTCTGATAGAGTTATTGATACTCTCATTTAAGCTTGTAAGCCGGTTACTCGTCGCATCTATCATAAGGTGTGCAGGACCTACTTATTCTAGTGTGAAGAACGTGGATTCCCCTTGCATAAGGTCACGGTTTCCAAGATTCTTTCCTTTCTCCAGGATGGTCTGGAGAAGGGCCTTTCTGCTTGCTCCCTTAAGGAACAGATTTCGGCCCTATTTGTTTTACTGCACAAGAGTCTCGCTGAGCTTCCAGATGTTCAGTCTTTTGTTCAGGCTCTGGCTAGAATCAGACCTGTGTTTAGATCTAGAGCTCCTCCTTGGAGTTAAATCTTGTTCTTAAAATTTTGCAGAAGGCTTCGTTTGAGCTAATGCATGTAGTTGACATTAAATTACTGTCTTGGAAGGTTCTTTTTCTACTGGCCATTGCTTCGGCGCGCAGAGTCTCTGAAATAGCTGCCTTTCAATGTGAGCCGCCTTACCTAGTATTTCATGCTGATAAGGTTGTTCTTCGTACTGGGTTAGGTTTTCTTCCTAAGGTCGTTTCAGATCGCAACATCAATGTGGTTCCTTCCTTGTGTCCTAATCCTCCTTCTTCGAAGGAACGGTTACTTCATAATTTGGATGGTGTTCGGGCCTTGAAGTTCTATCTTCAGGCTACAAAGGAGTTTAGACAGACTTCTTCTTAGTTTGTTGTCTATTCTGGGAAGCGTAGGGGGCAGAAGGCCTCGTCCACTTCCTTATGGTTGAGGAGCATTATTCACTTAGCTTATGAGACAGCGGGTCATAAACCTCCTTAGAGGATTAAGGCTCATTCAACTAGAGCAGTGGCTTCCTCTTGGGCCTTCAAGAATGAGGCCTCTATGGATCAGCTGTGTAAGGCGGCTACCTTGTCCTCCTTAAATAGCTTTTCTAAATTTTACAAGTTTGACGTTTTTGCTTCGGCTGAAGCAGGTTTTGCAGGCTGTGGTGCCCTCAGAATAGGGTCCGCCTTCCTTTTTTCCCTCCCATTCATTCAGTGGCGTCTGGAGCTTGGGTATATTTTTCCCACAAGTAAGGAATGAAGCAGTGGACTCTCCTCGTATTGGAAAAGAAAACATAAATTATGCTTACCAGATAATTTCCTTCTGTATGAGGTATTCTCAGAAGGGCAGACCTAAATTTTGTTTTTGTTCTTCTGGCACCATTTATACCCTAATATTTCTCCTACTTTTCCTTGTTCCATTGGCAGAATGACTGGGATATGAGGGAAGTGGGGGAGGTATTTAAGCCTTTAGCTGGGGTGTCTTTGCCTCCTCCTGGTGGCCAGGTTCTGTATTCCCACAAGTAAGGAATGAAGCCGTGGACTCTCCTCATACAGAAGGAAAGGAAATGATCTGGTAAGCATAATTTATGTTTTCTCCAACATAGGTGTGTCCGGCCCACGGCGTCATCCTTACTTGTGGGATATTCTCTTCCCCAACAGGAAATGGCAAAGAGCCCAGCAAAGCTGGTCACATGATCCCTCCTAGGCTCCGCCTACCCCAGTCATTCTCTTTGCCGTTGCACCGGCAACATCTCCACGGAGATGGTTAAGAGTTTTTTGGTGTTTAAATGTAGTTTTTATCCTTCAATCAAGTGTTTGTTATTTTAAAATAGTGCTGGTATGTACTATTTACTCTGAAACAGAAAAGAGATGAAGATTTCTGTTTGTAAGAGGAAGATGATTTTAGCAAACGTTACTAAAATCGATTGCTGTTTCCACACAGGACTGTTGAGATGAAGTAACTTCAGTTGGGGGAAACAGTTGGCAGACTTTTCTGCTTGAGGTATGACTGGCCACATTTCTAACAAGACTTTGTAATGCTGGAAGGCTGTCATTTCCCCTATGGGGACCGGTAAGCCATTTTCTTAGATTAAGTAAAAGAATAAAGGGCTTTATAAGGGCTTAAAAAACTGGTAGACATTTTTCTGGGCTAAAACGATTACTTTGCTAAGCATATTTGGCAGATTATAACTCTTAATAGTTATTATAATCTTGGGGATTGTTGTTAAAAAACGGCAGGCACTGTATTGGACACCTTTTTCAGATGGGGGCCTTTTCTAGTCATAGGCAGAGCCTCATTTTCGCGCCACTAATGCGCAGTTGTTTTTGGAAAGCAAGGCATGCAGATGCATGTGTGAGGAGCTAAGAACCACTGAAAAAGCTTATAGAAGGCGTCATTTGGTATCGTATTCCCCTCTGGGCTTGGTTGGGTCTCAGCAAAGCAGATACCTGGGACTGTATAGGGGTTAAATGTAAAAACGGCTCCGGTTCCGTTATTTTAAGGGTTAAAGCTTTCAAATTTGGTGTGCAATACTTTTAAGGCTTTAAGACACTGTGGTGAAATTTTGGTGAATTATGAACGATTCCTTCATGCTTTTTCACATATTCAGTAATAAAGTGTGTTCAGTTTAAAATTCAAAGTGACAGTAACGATTTTATTTTAAAACGTTTTTTGTGCTTTGTTGACTAGTTTAAGCCTGTTTAACATGTCTGAACCATCAGATAAGCGATGTTCTATATGTATGAAAGCCAAGGTTTCTCCCCATTTAAATATAAGTGATGATTGTGACATAGTGTCCAAACAAAGTAGGGACAATGATGCCACAGATAATGATATTGCCCAAGATGATTCCTCAAATGAGGGGAGTAAGCATGATACTGCATCATCCCCTTCTGTGTCTACACCAGTTTTGCCCACACAAGAGGCCCCTAGTACATCTAGTGCGCCAATACTTATTACCATGCAACAATTAACGGCTGTTATGGATAATTCTATTGCAAACATTTTATCTAAAATGCCTACTTATCAGAGAAAGCGCGATTGCTCTGTTTTAAACACTGAAGAGCAAGAGGACGCTGATGATAACTGTTCTGACATACCCTCACACCAATCTGAAGGGGCCAGGAGGGAGGTTTTGTCTGAGGGAGAAATTTCAGATTCAGGAAAAATTTCTCAACAAGCTGAACCTGATGTTGTAACATTTAAATTAGAACATCTCCGCGCACTGCTTAAGGAGGTATTATCTACTCTGGATGATTGTGACAATTTGGTCATTCCAGAGAAATTATGTAAGATGGACAAGTTCCTAGAGGTTCCGGTGCCCCCCGATGCTTTTCCTATACCCAAGCGGGTGGCGGACATAGTAAATAAGGAGTGGGAAAGGCCCGGCATACCTTTTGTTCCTCCCCCTATATTTAAGAAATTATTTCCTATAGTCAACCCCAGAAAGGACTTATGGCAGACAGTCCCCAAGGTCGAGGGGGCGGTCTCTACTCTAAACAAACGCACTACTATTCCCATAGAAGATAGTTGTGCTTTCAAAGATCCTATGGATAAAAAATTAGAGGGTTTGCTTAAAAAGATGTTTGTTCAGCAAGGTTACCTTCTACAACCAATTTCATGCATTGTTCCTGTCACTACGGCAGCGTGTTTCTGGTTCGAAGAACTAGAAAAGTCGCTCAATAAAGAATCTTCGTATGAGGAGGTTATGGACAGAGTTCAAGCACTTAAATTGGCTAACTCTTTTATTTTAGATGCCGCTTTGCAATTAGCTAGATTAGCGGCGAAAAATTCAGGGTTTGCTATCGTGGCGCGCAGAGCGCTTTGGCTAAAGTCTTGGTCAGCGGATGTGTCTTCCAAGACAAAATTGCTTAACATCCCTTTCAAGGGTAAAACACTGTTTGGTCCTGATTTGAAAGAGATTATTTCAGACATCACCGGGGGAAAGGGCCTTTCGCAGAAACGGACCAGCCTCTAATTCTACATCCTCTAAGCAAGAGGGTAATACTTCTCAACCCAAACCAGCCTGGAGACCGATGCAAGGCTGGAACAAGGGTAAGCAGGCCAAGAAGCCTGCCACTGCTACCAAAACAGCATGAAGGGATGGCCCCCGATCCGGGACCGGATCTGGTGGGATGCAGACTTTCTCTCTTTGCTCAGGCTTGGGCAAGAGATGTTCAGGATCCTTGGGCACTAGAAATAGTTTTTCAGGGTTATCTCCTGGAATTCAAGGAACTACCCCCAAGGGGAAGGTTCCACAGGTCTCAATTATCTTCAAACCAAATAAAAAGACAGGCATTCTTACATTGTGTAGAAGACCTGTTAAAGATGGGAGTAATTCATCCAGTTCCAATAGGAGAACAAGGGATGGGGTTTTACTCCAACCTGTTCATAGTTCCCAAAAAAGAGGGAACATTCAGACCAATTTTAGATCTCAAGATCCTAAACAAATTTCTCAGGGTTCCATCGTTCAAAATGGAAACCATTCGAACGATCCTTCCTACCATCCAGGAAGGTCAATTTATGACCACGGTGGATTTAAAGGATGCGTACCTACATATTCCTATCCACAAGGAACATCATCAGTTCCTAAGGTTCGCTTTTCTGGACAAGCATTACCAGTTTGTGGCACTTCCATTCGGATTAGCCACTGCTCCGAGAATTTTCACAAAGGTACTGGGGTCCCTTCTAGCGGTTCTAAGACCAAGGGGCATTGCAGTAGTACCTTACTTGGATGACATCCTGATTCAAGCGTTGTCTCTGTCAAAAGCAAAGGCTCATACGGACATCGTCCTAGCCTTTCTCAGATCTCACGGATGGAAAGTGAACAAAGAAAAAAGTTCTCTGTCCCCGTCAACAAGAGTTCCCTTCTTGGGAACAATAATAGATTCCTTAGAAATGAGGATTTTTCTGACAGAGGTCAGAAAATCAAAACTTCTAAGCTCTTGTCAAGTACTTCATTCTGTTCTTCGTCTTTCCATAGCGCAGTGCATGGAAGTAATAGGATTGATGGTTGCAGCAATGGACATAGTTCCTTTTGCACGAATTCATCTAAGACCATTACAACTGTGCATGCTCAGACAGTGGAATGGGGATTATACAGACTTGTCTCCGACGATTCAAGTAGATCAAAAGACCAGAGATTCACTCCGTTGGTGGCTGATCCTGGACAACCTGTCACAGGGAATGAGCTTCCGCAGACCAGAGTGGGTCATTGTCACGACCGACGCCAGTCTGGTGGGCTGGGGTGCGGTCTGGGAACCCCTGAAAGCTCAGGGTCTATGGTCTCGGGAAGAATCTCTTCTCCCGATAAACATTCTGGAACTGAGAGCGATATTCAATGCTCTCAAAGCTTGGCCTCATCTAGCAAGGGCCAGATTCATAAGGTTTCAATCAGACAACATGACGACTGTTGCATATATCAACCATCAGGGGGGAACAAGGAGTTCCCTGGCGATGGAGGAAGTGACCAAGATAATTCAATGGGCGGAGGATCACTCCTGCCACTTGTCTGCAATCCACATCCCAGGAGTGGAAAATTGGGAAGCGGATTTTCTGAGTCGTCAGACATTCCATCCGGGGGAGTGGGAACTCCATCCGGAAATCTTTGCCCAAATAACTCAGTTATGGGGCATTCCAGACATGGATCTGATGGCCTCTCGTCAGAACTTCAAGGTTCCTTGTTACGGGTCCAGATCCAGGGATCCCAAGGCGACTCTAGTAGATGCACTAGTAGCACCTTGGACCTTCAACCTAGCTTATGTATTCCCACCGTTTCCTCTCATTCCCAGGCTGGTAGCCAGGATCAATCAGGAGAGGGCTTCGGTGATCTTGATAGCTCCTGCGTGGCCACGCAGGACTTGGTATGCAGACCTGGTGAATATGTCATCGGCTCCACCATGGAAGCTACCTTTGAGACAGGACCTTCTTGTTCAAGGTCCATTCGAACATCCGAATCTGGTTTCCCTCCAACTGACTGCTTGGAGATTGAACGCTTGATTTTATCAAAGCGTGGGTTTTCAGATTCTGTAATAGATACTCTGATTCAGGCTAGAAAGCCTGTAACTAGAAAGATTTATCATAAAATATGGAAAAAATATATCTGTTGGTGTGAATCTAAAGGATTCCCATGGAACAAGATAAAAATTCCTAAGATTCTATCCTTTCTACAAGAAGGTTTGGAGAAAGGATTATCTGCAAGTTCTCTGAAGGGACAGATCTCTGCTTTATCTGTTCTACTTCACAAAAGGCTGGCAGCTGTGCCAGACGTTCAAGCGTTTGTTCAGGCTCTGGTTAGAATCAAGCCTGTTTACAGACCTTTGACTCCTCCCTGGAGTCTAAATCTAGTTCTTTCAGTTCTTCAAGGGGTTCCGTTTGGACCCTTACATTCCGTAGATATTAAGTTATTATCTTGGAAAGTTTTGTTTTTGGTTGCAATTTCTTCTGCTAGAAGAGTTTCAGAGTTATCTGCTCTGCAGTGTTCTCCGCCCTATCTGGTGTTCCATGCAGATAAGGTGGTTTTGCGTACTAAGCCTGGTTTTCTTCCGAAAGTTGTTTCCAACAAAAATATTAACCAGGAGATAGTTGTACCTTCTTTGTGTCCGAATCCAGTTTCAAAGAAGGAACGTTTGTTACACAATTTGGACGTAGTCCGTGCTCTAAAATTCTATTTAGAGGCTACTAAAGATTTCAGACAAACATCTTCTTTGTTTGTTGTTTATTCTGGTAAAAGGAGAGGTCAAAAAGCAACTTCTACCTCTCTTTCTTTTTGGCTTAAAAGCATTATCCGATTGGCTTATGAGACTGCCGGACGGCAGCCTCCTGAAAGAATCACAGCTCACTCCACTAGGGCTGTGGCTTCCACATGGGCCTTCAAGAACGAGGCTTCTGTTGACCAGATATGTAAGACAGCGACTTGGTCTTCACTGCACACTTTTGCCAAATTTTACAAATTTGATACTTTTGCTTCTTCGGAGGCTATTTTTGGGAGAAAGGTTTTGCAAGCCGTGGTGCCTTCCATTTAGGTGACCTGATTTGCTCCCTCCCTTCATCCGTGTCCTAAAGCTTTGGTATTGGTTCCCACAAGTAAGGATGACGCCGTGGACCGGACACACCTATGTTGGAGAAAACAGAATTTATGCTTACCTGATAAATTACTTTCTCCAACGGTGTGTCCGGTCCACGGCCCGCCCTGGTTTTTTTAATCAGGTCTGATGAATTATTTTCTCTAACTACAGTCACCACGGTATCATATGGTTTCTCCTATGCATATTTCCTCCTGTACGTCGGTCGAATGACTGGGGTAGGCGGAGCCTAGGAGGGATCATGTGACCAGCTTTGCTGGGCTCTTTGCCATTTCCTGTTGGGGAAGAGAATATCCCACAAGTAAGGATGACGCCGTGGACCGGACACACCGTTGGAGAAAGTAATTTATCAGGTAAGCATAAATTCTGTTTTTGCTTTTTATTTTCGAATTCTAATCAGAAGTTGTTTCTAATTACCTTTTTTTTTAACTTTCAATAAAACTGGTAGTTATAAGGTTAATTTGCTTCACAATAAAAAAAAAAGAAAGCAGCAAAAGGCTTTGCGCTGTGAGTATTCCGTGTGGTTACTGAACGTTTGCAAACATGGGTTTGGCTGGTGTCAGCATATGAGTAGTGCGAAGTGCTTTCATGTGAAAAACTGCCATTTTTAAAATTAAAACTGATACAAAATGAAATAGCACTCCCAAATATTCTGTTATGTTAGAAATGAGCGATCTTCAGATTAACTTGTTTTTGCTGTTCATTACACAGCTTTGTTTTCCTTCCGTTTCATAAGATAGTTACATTTGTTCAGCCAATCAGGCTCTGTACAGCTGTATTTCTCCAACATAGGTGTGTCCGGTCCACGGCGTCATCCTTACTTGTGGGATATTCTCTTCCCCAACAGGAAATGGCAAAGAGCCCAGCAAAGCTGGTCACATGATCCCTCCTAGGCTCCGCCTACCCCAGTCATTCTCTTTGCCGTTGCACCGGCAACATCTCCACGGAGATGGTTAAGAGTTTTTTGGTGTTTAAATGTAGTTTTTATCCTTCAATCAAGTGTTTGTTATTTTAAAATAGTGCTGGTATGTACTATTTACTCTGAAACAGAAAAGAGATGAAGATTTCTGTTTGTAAGAGGAAGATGATTTTAGCAAACGTTACTAAAATCGATTGCTGTTTCCACACAGGACTGTTGAGATGAAGTAACTTCAGTTGGGGGAAACAGTTGGCAGACTTTTCTGCTTGAGGTATGACTGGCCACATTTCTAACAAGACTATGTAATGCTGGAAGGCTGTCATTTCCCCTATGGGGACCGGTAAGCCATTTTCTTAGATTAAGTAAAAGAATAAAGGGCTTCATAAGGGCTTAAAAAACTGGTAGACATTTTTCTGGGCTAAAACGATTACTTTGCTAAGCATATTTGGCAGATTATAACTCTTAATAGTTATTATAATCTTGGGGATTGTTTTAAAAAAACGGCAGGCACTGTATTGGACACCTTTTTCAGATGGGGGCCTTTTCTAGTCATAGGCAGAGCCTCATTTTCGCGCCACTAATGCGCAGTTGTTTTTGGAGAGCAAGGCATGCAGATGCATGTGTGAGGAGCTAAGAACCACTGAAAAAGCTTATAGAAGGCGTCATTTGGTATCGTATTCCCCTCTGGGCTTGGTTGGGTCTCAGCAAAGCAGATACCTGGGACTGTATAGGGGTTAAATGTAAAAACGGCTCCGGTTCCGTTATTTTAAGGGTTAAAGCTTTCAAATTTGGTGTGCAATACTTTTAAGGCTTTAAGACACTGTGGTGAAATTTTGGTGAATTATGAACGATTCCTTCATGCTTTTTCACATATTCAGTAATAAAGTGTGTTCAGTTTAAAATTTAAAGTGACAGTAACGGTTTTATTTTAAAACGTTTTTTGTGCTTTGTTGACAAGTTTAAGCCTGTTTAACATGTCTGAACCATCAGATAAGCGATGTTCTATATGTATGAAAGCCAAGGTTTCTCCCCATTTAAATTTATGTGATGATTGTGCCATAGTGTCCAAACAAAGTAGGGACAATGATGCCACAGATAATGATATTGCCCAAGATGATTCCTCAAATGAGGGGAGTAAGCATGATACTGCATCATCCCCTTCTGTGTCTACACCAGTTTTGCCCACACAAGAGGCCCCTAGTACATCTAGTGCGCCAATACTTATTACCATGCAACAATTAATGGCTGTAATGGATAATTCTATTGCAAACATTTTATCCAAAATGCCTACTTATCAGAGAAAGCGCGATTGCTCTGTTTTAAACACTGAAGAGCAAGAGGACGCTGATGATAACTGTTCTGACATACCCTCACACCAATCTGAAGGGGCCAGGAGGGAGGTTTTGTCTGAGGGAGAAATTTCAGATTCAGGAAATATTTCTCAACAAGCTGAACCTGATGTTGTAACATTTAAATTTAAATTAGAACATCTCCGCGCACTGCTTAAGGAGGTATTATCTACTCTGGATGATTGTGACAATTTGGTCATTCCAGAGAAATTATGTAAGATGGACAAGTTCCTAGAGGTTCCGGTGCCCCCCGATGCTTTTCCTATACCCAGGCGGGTGGCGGACATAGTAAATAAGGAGTGGGAAAGACCCGGCATACCTTTTGTTCCTCCCCCTATATTTAAGAAATTATTTCCTATAGTCGACCCCAGAAAGGACTTATGGCAGACAGTCCCCAAGGTCGAGGGGGCGGTTTCTACTCTAAACAAACGCACTACTATTCCTATAGAAGATAGTTGTGCTTTCAAAGATCCTATGGATAAAAAATTAGAGGGTTTGCTTAAAAAGATGTTTGTTCAGCAAGGTTACCTTCTACAACCAATTTCATGCATTGTTCCTGTCACTACGGCAGCGTGTTTCTGGTTCGAAGAACTAGAAAAGTCGCTCAATAAAGAATCTTCGTATGAGGAGGTTATGGACAGAGTTCAAGCACTTAAATTGGCTAACTCTTTTATTTTAGATGCCGCTTTGCAATTAGCTAGATTAGCGGCGAAAAATTCAGGGTTTGCTATTGTGGCGCGCAGAGCGCTTTGGCTAAAGTCTTGGTCAGCGGATGTGTCTTCCAAGACAAAATTGCTTAACATCCCTTTCAAGGGTAAAACACTGTTTGGTCCTGATTTGAAAGAGATTATTTCAGACATCACCGGGGGAAAGGGCCACGCCCTTCCTCAGGATAGGTCTTTTAAGGCTAAAAATAAGCCTAATTTTCGTCCCTTTCGCAGAAACGGACCAGCCTCTAATTCTACATCCTCTAAGCAAGAGGGTAATACTTCTCAACCCAAACCAGCCTGGAGACCGATGCAAGGCTGGAACAAGGGTCAGCAGGCCAAGAAGCCTGCCACTGCTACCAAAACAGCATGAAGGGATGGCCCCGATCCGGGACCGGATCTGGTGGGGGGCAGACTTTCTCTCTTTGCTCAGGCTTGGGCAAGAGATGTTCAGGATCCTTGGGCACTAGAAATAGTTTTTCAGGGTTATCTCCTGGAATTCAAGGAACTACCCCCAAGGGGAAGGTTCCACAGGTCTCAATTATCTTCAAACCAAATAAAAAGACAGGCATTCTTACATTGTGTAGAAGACCTGTTAAAGATGGGAGTAATTCATCCAGTTCCAATAGGAGAACAAGGGATGGGGTTTTACTCCAACCTGCTCATAGTTCCCAAAAAAGAGGGAACATTCAGACCAATTTTAGATCTCAAGATCCTAAACAAATTTCTCAGGGTTCCATCGTTCAAAATGGAAACCATTCGAACGATCCTTCCTACCATCCAGGAAGGTCAATTTATGACCACGGTGGATTTAAAGGATGCGTACCTACATATTCCTATCCACAAGGAACATCATCAGTTCCTAAGGTTCGCTTTTCTGGACAAGCATTACTAGTTTGTGGCACTTCCATTCGGATTAGCCACTGCTCCGAGAAATTTCACAAAGGTACTAGGGTCCCTTCTAGCGGTTCTAAGACCAAGGGGCATTGCAGTAGTACCTTACTTGGACGACATCCTGATTCAAGCGTCGTCTCTGTCAAAAGCAAAGGCTCATACGGACATTGTCCTAGCCTTTCTCAGATCTCACGGATGGAAAGTGAACAAAGAAAAAAGTTCTCTGTCCCCGTCAACAAGAGTTCCCTTCTTGGGAACAATAATAGATTCCTTAGAAATGAGGATTTTTCTGACAGAGGTCAGAAAATTAAAACTTCTAAGCTCTTGTCAAGTACTTCATTCTGTTCTTCGTCCTTCCATAGCGCAGTGCATGGAAGTAATAGGATTGATGGTTGCAGCAATGGACATAGTTCCTTTTGCACAAATTCATCTAAGACCATTACAACTGTGCATGCTCAGACAGTGGAATGGGGATTATACAGACTTGTCTCCGACGATTCAAGTAGATCAAAAGACCAGAGATTCACTCCGTTGGTGGCTGATCCTGGACAACCTGTCACAGGGAATGAGCTTCCGCAGACCAGAGTGGGTCATTGTCACGACCGACGCCAGTCTGGTGGGCTGGGGCGCGGTCTGGGAACCCCTGAAAGCTCAGGGTCTATGGTCTCGGGAAGAATCTCTTCTCCCGATAAACATTCTGGAACTGAGAGCGATATTCAATGCTCTCAAAGCTTGGCCTCATCTAGCAAAGGCCAAATTCATAAGGTTTCAATCAGACAACATGACGACTGTTGCATATATCAACCATCAGGGGGGAACAAGGAGTTCCCTGGCGATGGAGGAAGTGACCAAGATAATTCAATGGGCGGAGGATCACTCCTGCCACTTGTCTGCAATCCACATCCCAGGAGTGGAAAATTGGGAAGCGGATTTTCTGAGTCGTCAGACATTCCATCCGGATGAGTGGGAACTCCATCCGGAAATCTTTGCCCAAATAACTCAATTATGGGGCATTCCAGACATGGATCTGATGGCCTCTCGTCAGAACTTCAAGGTTCCTTGTTACGGGTCCAGATCCAGGGATCCCAAGGCGACTCTAGTAGATGCACTAGTAGCACCTTGGACCTTCAACCTAGCTTATGTATTCCCACCGTTTCCTCTCATTTCCAGGCTGGTAGCCAGGATCAATCAGGAGAGGGCTTCGGTGATCTTGATAGCTCCTGCGTGGCCACGACCTGGTGAATATGTCATCGGCTCCACCATGGAAGCTACCTTTGAGACAGGACCTTCTTGTTCAAGGTCCATTCGAACATCCGAATCTGGTTTCCCTCCAACTGACTGCTTGGAGATTGAACGCTTGATTTTATCAAAGCGTGGGTTTTCAGATTCTGTAATAGATACTCTGATTCAGGCTATAAAGCCTGTAACTAGAAAAATTTACCATAAAATATGGAAAAAATATATCTGTTGGTGTGAATCTAAAGGATTCCCATGGAACAAGATAAAAATTCCTAAGATTCTATCCTTTCTACAAGAAGGTTTGGAGAAAGGATTATCTGCAAGTTCTCTGAAGGGACAGATCTCTGCTTTATCTGTTTTACTTCACAAAAGGCTGGCAGCTGTGCCAGACGTTCAAGCGTTTGTTCAGGCTCTGGTTAGAATCAAGCCTGTTTACAGACCTTTGACTCCTCCCTGGAGTCTAAATCTAGTTCTTTCAGTTCTTCAAGGGGTTCCGTTTGAACCCTTACATTCCGTAGATATTAAGTTATTATCTTGGAAAGTTTTGTTTTTGGTTGCAATTTCTTCTGCTAGAAGAGTTTCAGAGTTATCTGCTCTGCAGTGTTCTCCGCCCTATCTGGTGTTCCATGCAGATAAGGTGGTTTTGCGTACTAAGCCTGGTTTTCTTCCGAAAGTTGTTTCCAACAAAAATATTAACCAGGAGATAGTTGTACCTTCTTTGTGTCCGAATCCAGTTTCAAAGAAGGAACGTTTGTTACACAATTTGGACGTAGTCCGTGCTCTAAAATTCTATTTAGAGGCTACTAAAGATTTCAGACAAACATCTTCTTTGTTTGTTGTTTATTCTGGTAAAAGGAGAGGTCAAAAAGCAACTTCTACCTCTCTTTCTTTTTGGCTTAAAAGCATTATCCGATTGGCTTATGAGACTGCCGGACGGCAGCCTCCTGAAAGAATCACAGCTCACTCCACTAGGGCTGTGGCTTCCACATGGGCCTTCAAGAACGAGGCTTCTGTTGACCAGATATGTAAGGCAGCGACTTGGTCTTCACTGCACACTTTTGCCAAATTTTACAAATTTGATACTTTTGCTTCTTCGGAGGCTATTTTTGGGAGAAAGGTTTTGCAAGCCGTGGTGCCTTCCATTTAGGTGACCTGATTTGCTCCCTCCCTTCATCCGTGTCCTAAAGCTTTGGTATTGGTTCCCACAAGTAAGGATGACGCCGTGGACCGGACACACCTATGTTGGAGAAAACAGAATTTATGCTTACATGATAAATTACTTTCTCCAACGGTGTGTCCGGTCCACGGCCCGCCCTGGTTTTTTTAATCAGGTCTGATGAATTATTTTCTCTAACTACAGTCACCACGGTATCATATGGTTTCTCCTATGCATATTTCCTCCTGTACGTCGGTCGAATGACTGGGGTAGGCGGAGCCTAGGAGGGATCATGTGACCAGCTTTGCTGGGCTCTTTGCCATTTCCTGTTGGGGAAGAGAATATCCCACAAGTAAGGATGACGCCGTGGACCGGACACACCGTTGGAGAAAGTAATTTATCAGGTAAGCATAAATTCTGTTTTTGTGTTTCCCTTGCAACAAACAGGGGGCACTAGTGGTTATGCTATTGGAGTAGGGTGGGCACTGGGCCAGTATTTCCAAGGACATGTTTCTGCTTTAGACTGTTTCTAGATTTTAAGACATTTGTTTGTATACAAGACAATGTTAGCATTTTTGTTTTGTTTGTTTTTTTAAATATTTGAGCCTTCGGTGTTCTGAACAGTTTGTGTGAGCCATTTTCACATTATTAAACAGAGATTGGTAAATACTGAATCACGCACACATATCAGCGTGGAGAATATTTTTTTAGCTGCAAAAGAATTTATATTACTTAAAGTGATATAAAGGTCAAAATCTAAATGTGTATCAGTGCATTTCAGTTTTAATTTGAAGCATGTTTGCATTATACTTTCATTAGCAGAAATACTTCTAGTAAAAGTTATGACTAGTTTTCAGCATCATATGCGCATATTGGACTTCTGCTAATATAGGTACTGCGGGTGTCAGCATACATGTAGTGGGAAATGCTTTCATTCATTCATTTGCCAAAGCTGTGATAGTTTCTTTCAGCATCTTCTAGCCAGAACTGTTGTGTGACAAATTGCCAAAAATATGCCTGCCCAAAATTGTCCAGCGCTATAAATGGCAATGGGCCTTGCTATGCTGTGGCCCTAAGAAGGTGTAGAAAAACTATAGGTAATGACACTTTGCTCTGTAACCACAAGAAATAGAAAAACCCAGGTTTAACACTTTTTTGAAAAATAAAAACAATCTTTATACAAATCAACTGGTATCAAAAGTGCATGTAGGTAAAGTGCCTGACACGTTTTACTCAATAAGCTTTACTCATAGACCTAACACACTTCTATTACAAAACCTTCTAAAAAAAAGACCTCCCCTGGTAGTTGATTAAAAACATTAACCCATCACTCACCCCCTTTGAAAGTTTGTGCGATAGCGGAAACCTAGTTCAACACCCACTTTCATTATCTCGCAAATTGCTAATAGCACAC
Source organism: Bombina bombina (assembly GCF_027579735.1). Classification (NCBI taxonomy): domain Eukaryota; kingdom Metazoa; phylum Chordata; class Amphibia; order Anura; family Bombinatoridae; genus Bombina; species Bombina bombina. The sequence continues at coordinate 296,136,862 of NC_069506.1, read as the reverse complement.
CACAAAACGCAATTGCCACTATATACAACCAAATAGTCAGGGGATCTTAATACAAGACTGGATTTGACGGACTGGGACAGAATTTTTAAAAACACCAAGAAATCCTCGACATCCCCACAGATACCGAGTGGATCAAACACTATATACCCCGAATCGTCGCAAATGTTTTGGAGGGGGTGCGGGGAACCGGGTGGCTTAGCGCATATGTGGTGGCACTGCCCCAAAGGAAAGCCTTTATGGAAGGAGGTTGAGACACATTTCCAGTCAATTATAGGAAGAGAATTTGCTTTATCCCTGAGAGTCGCCCTTCTCAATGATCTCCCCAAAATCCCTTGTAAATTGAACTCCCTACTTTTACAGATAGGGCTGAATAGTGCAAGATCTCTAATAGCAAGGGCATGGAAAACACCAGAAACCCCAACGAAAACAAAGTGGCTTGATAGAATGACAGAGCTCATGAACATAGAGGAGTTTGGTTATATGAAGCGCAATAAATCAACCTTTTTTCTAAATGATAAATTCTTGTGGGAGGAATCACTACATTCACTACATGCCATACAAAATACCAATAGTCCCATAACATGACGACACTGTTGATTACATCGGGTGGGGCAACCTCCAGTCCCGGGACGAGAGAAATGTGTAACTTGACGTAGATTTTGAGAGACACAGAGCAATATGTTATATAAGATCTAAGAGGTGAGACTGCATCCTGAATTAATGGTGGCTTCCAGATTGGCAACTTTTAGCAGATAGTGGACTTTTAGAATTAAACACACGCCCTTGTTTATAGGAGCAGAATAAGCAGAGAATTTCAGAAAATCAGTTATTGACATATATATTGAGTACATTTTTGTTGCAAGTTGAATTGTTTATTGAAACCCGAAAAGGGTACTGTATTGATCATCTCATGTAGACATTACCGTATTGTCTGATGTACAACATAAAATGAGAAAAATAATAATAAAAAAATTAACCCATAATAATACACAATGTAAAAATAGCAACATTAAAGGCACAGAAAGGTCAGCATTAAAACTGAAATGTGCATGAATGTTTTTCAAATTTAAATAGAAACCTTTGTGCAATATACTTCTAGTAAAAGTGATTACGGTTTCAGTGGCATATGCACATATGCTATGTGACTAAAGCATACCATGCCTGCTCAGAGACCTGGCTGTGGCATACATTGCATCAGTAAAGACTTAATTTGTGTCATACAAGCCACTGCTGGCGCTCTGTGATGCTGGTGCACGGGGCACTCACAATATATGTGCATATGCTGCTGAAAAATGAATACCTTTTACTAAAATAATTTTTGATAATGGAAGCATATTGCAAACATAATTCTATTAAAATCATCATTATTGTGCAAATATGCGTAATGCACGCAGACGACTAGAAACTGCTGCAAACTTTGTAGTAAAACATTGGATGAATACAGCAATAAACAATTGGATATCCAGGTGATCTGTAAGGTTCTTCCCCTATATACAGGATAGGACTCTATTCAACTGATCACTGAAGGGAAGCGTCTGCTTTAATAAGCTCTGTTCGTTTTCATCTTTATTCTCTTCTTTCTGGTCTCTTGCAGGGAACTTATGAATCCTGCAATGGTAATGTAGGAATTAGCGATCTTCAGATTAACTTGTTTTTGCTGTTCATTGCACAGCTTTGTTTTCCTTCCATTTCATACGATAGTTACATTTGTTCAGCCAATCAGGCTCTGTACAGCTGTATTTTGTGTTTCCCTTGTAACAAACAGGGGGCGCTAGTGGTTATGCTATTGGAGTAGGGTGGGCACAGGGCCAGCATTTCCAAGGACATGTTTCTGCATTAGACTGTTTGTTTCTAGATTTTAAGACATTTGTTTGTATACAAGACAATGTTAGCAATTTTACTGTTTTTTTTTCTCCTTTTGTTTGTTTTTTTTTAAATATTTGAGCCTTCGGTGTTATGAACAGTTTGTGTGAGACATTTTCACATTATTAATTAGAGGTTGGTAAATACTGAATCACGCAAACATGTCAGCATGGAGAATATTTTATTAGCTGAAAAAGAATTTATATTACTTAAAGGGATAGTCTACTCCAGAATTTTTATTGTTTTAGAAGATAGATAATCCCTTTATTACCCATTTCCCAGTTTTGCATAACTAACACATTTATAATAATATACTTTTAACCTCTGTGATTATCTTGTATCTAAGCCTCTGCAAACTGCCCCTTTTTTCAGTTCTTTTGACAGACTTGCAGTCTAGCCAATCAGTGCCTGCTCCCAGATAACTTCTCGTGCACGAGCACAGTGTTATCTATATGAAATACGTGAACTAACACCCTCTAGTGGTGAAAAACTGTTAAAATGCAATCTGAAAGAGGTGGGCTTCAAGGTCTAAGAAATTAGCATATGAACCTCCTAGGTTAAGCTTTCAACTAAGAATACCAAGAGAACAAAGCAAAATTGGTGATAAAAGTAAATTGGAAAATTGTTTAAAATTACATGCTCTATCTGAATCATGAAAGTTTATTTTGGCCTAGACTGTCCCTTTAATACACGTTTTACCTCTGTAATTGCCTTGTATCTATGCCTCTGCAGACTGCCCCCTTGTTTCAGTTCTTTTGACAGACTTCCATTTTAGCCAATCAGTGCCCTCTCATAAGTAACTCCACGGCCATGAGCACAATGTTATCTAAATGGCACACAGCTGTGAAAAACTGTCAAATGCTGTGAGGTTCTTCCCCCTTATACAGGATAGGTCTTTATTTAACTGATTACTGAAGGGAAACGTCTGCTTTAATAAGCTCCGTTCGTTTTCATCTTTATTCTCGTCCTTTTGGTCTCTTGCAGGGAACTTATGAATCCTGCAATGGTTAATGTCAAATTGCTTTGCTCTGATTTTCCCCTAATTGTTTTTGTACTGTCCTGTTAATTTATTTCTATAATATAATATATAATAAAAAATATATATTTTTGGGATGCCCTAAAAAATGTCTGCTCTTGTGAAATTTCTAGCTGGTGCCTGATAATTTTGCTGGGTTGAGTTATTTGTTCAATTACAAACTCCTATTAAAGTCTAATGAAAGCTGTGCATGTTATCCTCTTGCTTTAGAATCTATTTTTGTGCTGCTCAGTGCTACAGCTATTCATGAACTTGTACAGCTACTATTATATCTTAAATTGCACACAAATAATAAAAACCATAAATGAATGCATTGCAAGACAGTTTTAACTTTGTTGTAATTATATTCTTTGTTTCCACCATCTAGCAGAAGAGAAAGTTGTTCTATCTATCTATCTATCTATCTCTGTCTATATCTATCTATCTCAATGTCTCTCTACCTCTCTCAATATCTCTCTCTCAATATCTCTCATCTGTCGCTCTCTATCTCTCTGTCTGTCTGTTTGTCTGTCTGTCTGTCTGTATAAAGTCAAATTTATGACAATCTGTTATAAAAATGTCCATATTACTTTTTAAACCATACACGCTGTTGAGTGTTCTGCATATCACAGCTCATTGTTTAGGGGTAAATTAACTGCTCAAAAATTATGCAAATGAAATGAATGAAGTTTCCTCTAACTTCTTATTAAACATCAAATTAAAGTTATAATATATTTTAAGTTATAGTGGTTAGGCTTATCAACTGGTATTTTATACTTTGATTTCTGACCTCTGCTGATAACCCAGGTACCAAACATAGGCTCCAGGAACCTACCCAACTTACTAAACCATTGCATGAGCCCTTTTTCTTCTCTATCTCTGCAGCAAAGTGATTCCTGTTTCTCCCCTTCACCATAACTGGGTGTAAATGACATGCCCAGCCCAGATTCGCTTTCCAATTGCAAACAGAACCAAAAGGACCATATTCCCCCATTGACTTGGTTCCTGGATGTAAACCACATCTGGTGCGCACCAGCTTGGAGCAGAACACAATGAGCAACAATTGGCCACTTAGGGCCAGATTATAAATGGTGCAACTTGATATTACAAGTCCATGGTAAATCCCATTTACCAGTAAAGGGTTTATCGTGACCAACATCACTCTAACGCAACCTATACTTTCAATGGATATTGCGACCAAACTACATAGCTTTCATATTACAAGTTATAGGTTGTGCTCGAGTGAAAGCCAAAACTGCCCTAGAATATTTATCGATTGTCTGGGGTTGCCATGTTCCTTGTTCAGGGAAGGTTTGACTGGTATTTCGGGGCTGGACTTACCTTGCTAAGTGGTATCGGACTGAGATACTTAAAGGGACCCAAAATTTTTCTTTCATGATTCAGATAGAGAATACAATTTTAAACAACTTTCCAATTTACTTCTATTATTTAATTTGCTTGCTTCACTTTTTAGCCTTTGCTGAAAGGTTTATCTAGGCAAGCTCAGGGGCAGCAGAGAACATAGGTTCTAGCTGCTGATTGGTGGATGCATATATATATATATTGATTGTGATTGGCTCACCCATGTGTTCAGCTAGAAACCATTAGTGCATTGCTGCTCCTTCAACAAATGATACCAAGAGAATGAAACAGATTAGATAATAGAAGTAAATTAGAAAGTTGTTTAAAAATGTATTCTCTGTCTGAATCTTGAAAGAAAATTTCTTTCATGTAATTGGCAAGAGTCCATGAGCTAGTGACATATGGGATATACAATCCTACCAGGAGGGGCAAAGTTTCCCAAACCTCAATTACACCCCTCACCACACCCACAATTCAGTTTTACAAACTTTGCCTCCTATGGAGGTGGTGAAGTAAGTTTGTGCTAGATTCTACGTTGATATGCGCTTCTTAGCATTTTGAAGCCCGATTCCTCTCAGAGTACAGCGAATGTCAGAGGGATGTGAAGGAAGTATCACCTATTGAATGCAATGGTTTTCCTCACAGGGGTCTATTTCATAGGTTCTCTGTTATCGGTCGTAGAGATTCATCTCCTACCTCCCTTTTCAGATCGACAATATACTCTTATATACCATTACCTCTACTGATAACCGTTTCAGCACTGGTTTGGCTATCTGCTATATGTGGATGGGTGTCTTCTGGTAAGTATGTTTTCATTACTTAAGACAATCTCAGCTACGGTTTGGCACTTTATGTATTTATATAAAGTTCTAAATATATGTATTGTACTTATATTTGCCATGAGTCAGGTTCATGTATTTCCTTTTGCAGACTGTCAGTTTTATATTTGGGGAAAGTAAATTTTAAGAAATTTTTTTCTTACCTGGGGTTTAGTCTTTCTCTTGTTAAGTGTGTTCAGTCCACGGGTCATCCATTACTTATGGGATATATTCTCCTTCCCAACAGGAAGTTGCAAGAGGATCACCCAAGCAGAGCTGCTATATAGCTCCACCCCTCACATGTCATATCCAGTCATTCTCTTGCAAGTCTCAACAAAGGAGGTTGTGAGAGGAGACAGGAGTAACATTCTTCAATCAAAAGTTTATTATTTTAAAATAGCACCGGAGTGTGCCGTTTGTTCTCTCAGGCAGTATTTAGAAGAAGAATCTGCCTGCGTTTTTTCTATGATCTTAGCAGACGTAACTAAGATCCACTGGCTGTTCTCGCACATTCTGAGGAGTGGGGTATCTTCGGAGAAGGGAATAGCATGCGGGGTCCCCCGCAAATGAGGTATGTGCAGTAAAATATTTTCTAGGAATGGAATTGACTATGAAAACACTGCCGTTACCCATATGACGTAAGTACAGCCTTTAATGCAGTAGTAGCGACTGCTATCAGGCTGATAAATGTATGCGCAGTTGAGTTATTTTCTAGGGACTAGAATTTAACTTTAAATACTGTTAGTACTGAAATAAATGTATGAGCCTTAACTGCAGTAGAAGCGACTGGTAGCAGGCTTAGTGATAACTTTGCATAACACTGGAAAGTGGTTTTTTAAAACGTTTACTGGCATGTTATTCGTTTTGTGAGGTACTTTGGTGATAAATCTTTTTGGGCATGATTTTTTTCCACATGGCTAACGTATTGCATAGACACCGTTATATCAGATCTCCCACTCTTGTGATATGAGTGGGAGGGACCTTTTTTTTAGCGCCTTGTTGCGCAGTTAAAATTCTAGCACAGTCTTCCTGCTTCTTCCTCTTTGATCCAGGACGTCTCCAGAGAGCTCAGGGGTCTTCAAAATTCATTTTTGAGGGAGGTAATCAGTCACAGCAGACCTGTGACAGTGTGTTTGACTGTGAGAAAAGCGTTAAATCTTAAATTGATTATCCGTTTTGGGTATTGAGGGGTTAATCATCCTTTTGCTAATGGGTGCAATCCTCTGCTAATTTCATTCATTTACTGTTTAAAATTGGTTGCTATAACTGTATTAGTTCGTTGTTATTTCAACTGTGACAGTTTTTTTGTGTTTTTAAAAGCGCTGCAGCGTTTTTTATATTGCTTGTAAACTTATTGAAAGATATTTCCAAGCTTGATAGCTTCATTGCTAGTCTGTTTAAACATGTCTGACACAGATGAATCTGCTTGCTCATTATGTTTAAAGGCCAATGTGGAGCCCAATAGAAATATGTGTACCAATTGTATTGATATTACTTTAAATAAAAGTCTGTCTTTACCGGTAGAGAAATTATCACCAGACAACGAGGGGAAGTTATGCCGCCTAACTCTCCTCACGTGTCAGTACCTTTGCCTCCCGCTCAGGAGGTGCGTGAGATTGTGGCGCCAAGCACATCAAGACACTTACAAATCACTTTACAAGATATGGCCAATGTTATGAAAGAAGTATTATCTAATTTGCCTGAGTTAAGAGGCAAGCGCGATAGCTCTGGGTTAAGGACAGAGCGCGCTGATGATTTGAGGGCCATGTCTGACACTGCGTCACAATTTGCAGAACATGAGGACGGAGAGCTTCATTCTGTGGGTGACGGATCTGATCCAGGGAGACCGGATTCAGACATTTCAAATTTTAAATTTAAGCTTGAGAACCTCCGGGTATTACTAGGGGAGGTATTAGCGGCTCTGAATGATTGCGACACGGTTGCAATCCCAGAGAAATTATGTAGGCTGGATAAATACTATGCGGTACCGGTGTGTACTGATGTTTTTCCTATACCTAAAAGGCTTACAGAGATTATTACCAAGGAGTGGGATAAACCCGGTGTGCCTTTTTTCCCTCCTCCGATATTTAGAAAAATGTTCCCAATAGACACCACCACACGAGACTTATGGCAGACGGTCCCTAAGGTGGAGGGAGCAGTTTCTACTTTAGCCAAGCATACCACTATTCCGGTGGAGGATAGTTGTGCTTTCTCAGATCCAATGGATAAAAAATTAGAAGGTTACCTTAAGAAAATGTTTGTTCAACAAGGTTTTATATTACAGCCACTTGCATGCATTGCGCCCGTCACTGCTGCAGCGGATTTCTGGTTTGAGTCTCTGGAAGAGGCTATTCGCACAGCACCATTGGATGAGACTTTGAACAAGCTTAAAGCCCTTAAGCTAGCTAATGCGTTTGTTTCGGATGCCGTTGTGCATTTAACCAAACTAACGGCTAAGAACTCCGGATTCGCCATTCAGGCGCGCAGAGCGCTATGGCTTAAATCCTGGTCAGCAGATGTAACCTCTAAATCTAAATTGCTTAATATTCCTTTCAAAGGGCAAACCTTATTCGGGCCCTGCTTGAAGGAGATTTTTGCTGACATTACTGGGGGTAAGGGTCACACCCTTCCTCAGGACAGGGCCAAATCAAAGGCCAAACAGTCTAGTTTTCGTGCCTTTCGTAATTTCAAGGCAGGAGCAGCATCAACTTCCTCCGCTCCAAAACAGGAAGGAACTGCTGCTCGTTACAGACAGGGTTGGAAAAGCAACCAGTCCTGGAACAAGGGCAAGCAGGCCAGAAAGCCTGCTTCTGCCCCTAAGACTGCATGAAGAGAGGGCCCCCTATCCGGAAACGGATCTAGTGGGGGGCAGACTTTCTCTCTTCGCCCAGGCTTGGGCAAGAGATGTCCAGGATCCCTGGGCGTTGGAGATTATATCTCAGGGATACCTTCTGGACTTCAAAGCTTCTCCTCCACAAGGGAGATTTCATCTTTCAAGGTTATCAGCAAACCAAATAAAGAAAGAGGCTTTTCTTCACTGTGTACAAGACCTCCTAGTAATGGGGGTGATCCACCCAGTTCCGCGGACGGAACAAGGGCAGGGATTTTACTCAAATCTGTTTGTGGTTCCCAAGAAAGAGGGAACCTTCAGACCAATCTTGGACCTAAAGATCTTAAACAAATTCCTAAGAGTTCCATCATTCAAGATGGAGACTATTCGAACCATCCTACCCATGATCCAAGAGTGTCAGTATATGACCACAGTGGACTTAAAGGATGCCTACCTTCACATACCGATTCACAAAGATCATTATCGGTACCTAAGGTTTGCCTTTCTAGACAGGCATTACCAGTTTGTAGCTCTTCCCTTCGGGTTAGCTACGGCCCCGAGAATTTTTACAAAGGTTCTGGGCTCGCTTCTGGCGGTACTAAGACCGCGAGGCATAGCGGTGGCTCCGTACTTAGACGACATTCTGATACAAGCGTCAAGTTTTCTAAATGCAAAGTCTCATACAGAGATAGTTCTAGCATTTCTGAGGTCGCATGGGTGGAAAATGAACATGGAAAAGAGTTCTCTGTTACCACTCACAAGGGTTCCCTTCCTAGGGACTCTTATAGATTCTGTAGAGATGAAGATTTACCTGACGGAGTCCAGGTTATCAAAAATCCTAAATGCTTGCCGTGCCCTTCATTCCATTCCAAGCCCATCAGTAGCTCAGTGCATGGAAGTAATCGGCTTAATGGTCGCGGCAATGGACATAGTGCCATTTGCGCGCCTGCATCTCAGACCGCTGCAATTATGCATGCTGAGTCAGTGGAATGGGAATTACTCAGATCTGTCCCCTTTACTAAATCTGGACCAGGAGACCAGAGATTCTCTTCTCTGGTGGTTGTCTCGGATTCATCTGTCCAAGGGAATGACTTTTCGTAGGCCAGATTGGACGATTGTAACAACAGATGCCAGCCTTCTAGGCTGGGGCGCAGTCTGGAATTCCCTGAAGGCTCAGGGATCATGGACTCAGGAGGAGACACTCCTTCCAATAAACATTCTGGAATTAAGAGCGATATTCAATGCTCTTCTAGCTTGGCCTCAGTTAGCAACACTGAGGTTCATCAGATTTCAGTCGGACCACGACTGTGGCTTACATCAATCATCAAGGGGGAACCAGGAGTTCCCTAGCGATGTTAGAAGTCTCAAAGATAATTCGCTGGGCAGAGTCTCACTCTTGTCATCTGTCAGCGATCTACATCCCAGGCGTGGAGAACTGGGAGGCGGACTTTCTAAACCGCCAGACCTTTCACCCGGGGGAGTGGGAACTTCACCCGGAGGTATTTGCTCAACTGATTCTTCGTTGGGGCGAACCGGAACTGTATCTCATGGCTTCTCGCCAGAACGCCAAGCTTCCTTGTTACGGATCCAGGTCCAGGGACCCGGGAGCGGTGCTGGTAGATGCACTTGCAGCCCCTTGGATTTTCAACATGGCTTATGTGTTCCCACCGTTTCCGTTGCTACCTCGTCTGATTGCCAGGATCAAACAGGAGAGAGCATCAGTGATTTTGATAGCGCCTGCGTGGCCACGCAGGACCTGGTATGCAGACCTAGTGGACATGTCGTCCTGTCCACCATGGTCTCTGCCTCTGAGGCAGGACCTTCTACTTCAGGGTCCTTTCAACCATCCAAGCCTAATTTCTCTGAGGCTGACTGCATGGAGATTGAACGCTTGATTCTCTCAAAGCGTGGTTTCTCGGAGTCGGTTATTGATACATTGATACAGGTTCGGAAACCGGTTACCAGAAAAATTTACCATAAGATATGGCGTAAATATTTACATTGGTGTGAATCCAAGAGTTACTCATGGAGTAAGGTTAGGATTCCTAGGATATTGTCTTTTCTACAAGAGGGTTTAGAAAAGGGTTTATCCGCTAGTTCGTTAAAGGGACAGATTTCTGCTCTGTCCTTTTACACAAACGTCTGGCAGAGAATCCAGACGTTCAGGCTTTTTGTCAGGCTTTGGCCAGGATTAAGCCTGTGTTTAAAACTGTTGCTCCTCTGCGGAGCTTAAACTTGGTTCTTAAAGTTCTTCAGGGTGTTCCGTTTGAACCCCTTCATTCCATTGATATTAAGCTTTTATCTTGGAAAGTTCTGTTTTTGATGGCTATTTCCTCGGCTCGAAGAGTCTCTGAGTTATCTGCCTTACATTGCGATTCTCCTTATCTGATTTTTCATTCAGACAAGGTAGTTTTGCGTACTAAACCTGGATTTTTACCTAAGGTTGTTTCTAATAGGAATATCAATCAGGAGATTGTTGTTCCATCATTATGTCCTAACCCTTCTTCAAAGAAGGAACGTCTTTTGCATAATCTGGACGTAGTCCGTGCCCTGAAGTTCTACTTACAGGCTACTAAGGATTTTCGGCAAACTTCTTCTCTGTTTGTCGTTTATTCTGGACAGAGGAGAGGTCAAAAGGCTTCGGCCACCTCTCTCTCTTTTTGGCTTCGTAGCATAATACGTTTAGCCTATGAGACTGCTGGACAGCAGCCCCCTGAAAGAATTACAGCTCATTCCACTAGAGCTGTGGCTTCCACCTGGGCCTTTAAGAATGAGGCCTCTGTTGAACAGATTTGCAAGGCTGCAACTTGGTCTTCACTTCATACCTTTTCAAAATTTTACAAATTTGACACTTTTGCTTCTTCGGAGGCTGTTTTTGGGAGAAAGGTTCTACAGGCAGTGGTTCCTTCTGTTTAAAGTTCCTGCCTTGTCCCTCCCATCATCCGTGTACTTTAGCTTTGGTATTGGTATCCCATAAGTAATGGATGACCCGTGGACTGAACACACTTAACAAGAGAAAACATAATTTATGCTTACCTGATAAATTTATTTCTCTTGTAGTGTGTTCAGTCCACGGCCCGCCCTGTCTTTTTTTGAGGCAGTTCTAAATTTTAATTAAAACTCCAGTCACCACTGCACCCTATAGTTTCTCCTTTCTCGTCTTGTTTCGGTCGAATGACTGGATATGACATGTGAGGGGTGGAGCTATATAGCAGCTCTGCTTGGGTGATCCTCTTGCAACTTCCTGTTGGGAAGGAGAATATATCCCATAAGTAATGGATGACCCGTGGACTGAACACACTACAAGAGAAATAAATTTATCAGGTAAGCATAAATTATGTTTTTTTCAATTGACTACATTTTCAAATTGCGGACTGGATTAGGCTCCCGGTTGCGCCAAATGCTACACTTTATTGCTTCATTCTTGGCGCGAGAATTTTTTGGCGCAAAAGGCACGTCCGTTGACGCAAGTTCGTAATTTCCGGCGTCATAGTTGACGCCGAGTTCTTCACACAGTGTGCGTCATTAGTGACGCAAGTGTGTCATTTCCGGTCATGGTTGGCGCCACAAAATTTTCAGTTATGTTGTGCGTCATACTTGGCTCCAAATTTTTTTCATTATTTACAGGGAGTGCAGAATTATTAGGCAAATGAGTATTTTGACCACATCATCCTCTTTATGCATGTTGTCTTACTCCAAGCTGTATAGGCTTGAAAGCCTACTACCAATTAAGCATATTAAGTGATGTGCATCTCTGTAATGAGAAGGGGTGTGGTCTAATGACATCAACACCCTATATCAGGTGTGCATAATTATTAGGCAACTTCCTTTCCTTTGGCAAAATGGGTCAAAAGAAGGACTTGACAGGCTCAGAAAAGTCAAAAATAGTGAGATATCTTGTAGAGGGATGCAGCACTCTTAAAATTGCAAAGCTTCTGAAGCGTGATCATCGAACAATCAAGCGTTTCATTCAAAATAGTCAACAGGGTTGCAAGAAGCGTGTGGAAAACCCAAGGCGCAAAATAACTGCCCATGAACTGAGAAAAGTCAAGCGTGCAGCTGCCAAGATGCCACTTGCCACCAGTTTGGCCATATTTCAGAGCTGCAACATCACTGGAGTGCCCAAAAGCACAAGGTGTGCAATACTCAGAGACATGGCCAAAGTAAGAAAGGCTGAAAGACGACCACCACTGAACAAGACACACAAGCTGAAACGTCAAGACTGGGCCAAGAAATATCTCAAGACTGATTTTTCTAAGGTTTTATGGACTGATGAAATGAGAGCGAGTCTTGATGGGCCAGATGGATGGGCCCGTGGCTGGATTGGTAAAGGGCAGAGAGCTCCAGTCCGACTCAGACGCCAGCAAGGTGGAGGTGGAGTACTGGTTTGGGCTGGTATCATCAAAGATGAGCTTGTGGGGCCTTTTCGGGTTGAGGATGGAGTCAAGCTCAACTCCCAGTCCTACTGCCAGTTTCTGGAAGACACCTTCTTCAAGCAGTGGTACAGGAAGAAGTCTGCATCCTTCAAGAAAAAACATGATTTTCATGCAGGACAATGCTCCATCACACGCGTCCAAGTACTCCACAGCGTGGCTGGCAAGAAAGGGTATAAAAGAAGAAAATCTAATGACATGGCCTCCTTGTTCACCTGATCTGAACCCCATTGAGAACCAAGTGGTCCATCATCAAATGTGAGATTTACAAGGAGGGAAAACAGTACACCTCTCTGAACAGTGTCTGGGAGGCTGTGGTTGCTGCTGCACGCAATGTTGATGGTGAACAGATCAAAACACTGACAGAATCCATGGATGGCAGGCTTTTGAGTGTCCTTGCAAAGAAAGGTGGCTATATTGGTCACTGATTTGTTTTTGTTTTGTTTTTGAATGTCAGAAATGTATATTTGTGAATGTTGAGATGTTATATTGGTTTCACTGGTAAAAATAAATAATTGAAATGGGTATATATTTGTTTTTTGTTAAGTTGCCTAATAATTATGCACAGTAATAGTCACCTGCACACACAGATATCCCCCTAAAATAGCTATAACTAAAAACAAACTAAAAACTACTTCCAAAACTATTCAGCTTTGATATTAATGAGTTTTTGGGTTCATTGAGAACATGGTTGTTGTTCAATAATAAAATTAATCCTCAAAAATACAACTTGCCTAATAATTCTGCACTCCCTGTATTACCCCATTGCTATTTGCCTCTTGCCTTTTTTCTTTGTCAGAGGGCTATGCTATTTGCTTTTTTTCCTATTCCTGAAACTGTCATATAGGAAATTGATAATTTTGCTTTATATGTTGTTTTTTTCTTTTACATTTTGTCTCAATCTGATCCTATCTCAGAATTATCTGTTGGAACTTTGCTGCCTGACAATCGGTTCTACCAAAGCTAAGTGCATTTGTTGTAAAATTGTGGAGATTATATCTCCAAATGTTATTTGTATTAGTTGTCATGATAAACTTTTACATGCAGACAATGTGTCCATCAGTAATAGTACATTGCCAATTGCAGTTCTTTCAACTTCTAATGTACATGATATACCTATGAATTTTAAAGAATTTGTTACTGATTCTATTCAGAAGGCTTTGTTTGCATTTCCGCCTTCTAATAAACGTAAAAGGTCTTTTAAAACTTCTCATAAAGTTGATGAAATTTCAAATGACCGACAACATAATGAATTATCCTCCTCTGATGAGGATCTATCTGATTCAGAAGATCCTTCCTCAGATATTGACACTGACAAATCTACTTATTTATTTACAATAGAGTATTTTCGTTCTTTGTTAAAAGAAATGTTAATTACTTTGGATATTGGGGAAGTTAGTCCTCTTGATATTAAAACTAGTAAACGTTTAAATTCTGTTTTTAAACCTCCTATGGTTACTCCAGAGGTTTTCCCTATTCCTGATGCTATTTCTGATATGATTTCTAAGGAATGGAATAAGCCGGGTACTCCTTTTAATCCTTCTTCAAGGTTTAAAAAATTGTATCCTTTACCAGCTATTTCAATAGAGTTTTGGGAAAAGATCCCCAAATTTGCTCGGGCTATTTCTACTCTTGCTAAACTTACCACTATTCCTATGGAAGATAGTACTTCTTTTAAGGATCCTTTAGATAGGAAACTTGAATCTTATCTAAGGAAAGCCTATTTATATTCAGGTCATCTTCTTAGGCCTGCAATTTCCTTTGCTGATGTTGCAGCTGCATCAACTTTTTGGTTGGAGAATTTAGCGCAACAAGAATTGGATTCTGACTTATCTAGCATTGTTCGCTTACTGCAACATGCTAACACGAGATTGCTATCTCTTTCTTTCCAAGGTAATAATTTATTTGGTTCTCAATTGGATTCTTTTATTTCAACTGTTACTGAGGGAAAGGGAGTTTTTTTGCCTCAGGATAAAAAACCTAAGGGTAAATCTAGGGCTTCTAATCGTTTTTGTTCCTTTCGTCAAAATAAGGAACAAAAACCCAATCCTTCCCCCAAGGAATCTGTTTCCAATTGGAAGCCTTCCTCAAATTGGAATAAATCCAAGCTTTTTAAGAAACCAAAGTCAGCCCCTAAGTCCGGATGAAGGTGCGGCCCTCATTCCAACACAGCTGGTAGGGGGCAGATTAAGGTTTTTCAAGGATGTTTGGATAAATTCTGTCCAAAATCAATGAATTCAGAGCATTGTCTCTAAGGGGTACCGAATAGGATTCAGAGTAAGACCTCCCGTGAGAAGATTTATTCTCTCACGCATCCCAGTAAATCCAGTAAAAGCTCAGGTTTTTCTGAAGTATGTTTCAGACCTGGAGGTTTCAGGGGTAATAATGCCAGTTCCTTTTCAGGAACAAGGTCTGGGGTTTTATTCAAATCTATTCATTGTCCCAAAGAAAGAAAATTCATTCAGACCAGTTCTGGATCTGAAAATTTTGAATCGTTATGTAAGAGTACCAACTTTCAAGATGGTGACTATAAGGACTATTCTGCCTTTTGTTCAGCATGGACATTATATGTCCACAATAGACTTGCAGGATGCATACCTTCATATTCCGATTCATCCAGAACATTATCCGTTCTTGAGATTCTCTTTTCTAGACAAGCATTACCAATTTGTTGCTCTTCCATTTGGCCTAGCAACAGCTTCAAGAATCTTTTAAAAGGTTCTAGGTGCCATACTCTCTGTAATCAGAGAGCAGGGTATTGCAGTGTTTCCTTATTTGGACGATATCTTGGTACTAGCTCAGTCTTTACGTTCTGCAGAATCTCACACGAATCAACTAGTGTTGTTTCTTCAAAGACATGGTTGGAGGATCAATTTACCTCAGACAAGGGTCACCTTTTTAGGCTTCCAGATAGATTCAGTGTCCATGACTCTGTCTCTAACAGACAAGAGACGTTTGAAATTGGTTGCAGCCTGTCGGCACCTTCAGTCTCAGTCATTCCCTTCAGTGGCTATGTGCATGGAAGTTTTAGGCTTCATGACTGCAGCATTCCGATTCCTTTTGCTCGTTTCCACATGAGACCTCTCCAGCTTTGTATGCTGAATCAATGGTGCAGGGATTATACAAATATATCACAATTAATATCCTTAAATCCCAATGTTCGACACTCTCTGACGTGGTGGTTAAATCACCAGCGTTTAGTTCAAGGGGCTTCCTTTGTTCGGCCAACCTGGACTGTGATCACTACAGATGCAAGTCTTTCAGGTTGGGGGAGCTGTTTGGGGATCTCTGACAGCGCAAGGGATTTGGAAATCTCAAGAGGCGAGATCACCAATCAATATTTTAGAACTCCGTGCAATTCTCAGAGCTCTTCAGTTTTGGCCTTTGTTGAAGAGAGAGCCGTTCATTAGTTTCAGACAGACAATATCACAACTGTGGCATATGTCAATCATCAGGGTGGGACTCACAGTCCCCAAGCTATGAAAGAAGTATCTTGGATACTTGCTTGGGCGGAATCCAGATCCAGTCAAATCTCTGCGGTGCATATCCCAGGTGTAGACAATTGTGAGGCGGATTATCTCAGCCGTCAGACTTTACATCCAGGGGAGTGGTCCCTCCATCCAGATGTGTTTTCTCAGATTGTTCAGATGTGGGGTCTTCCAAAGATAGATCTGATGGCCTCTCATCTAAACAAGAAACTCCCCAGATACCTGTCCAAGTCCAGGGATGTTCAGGCTAAAGCAGTGGATGCGCTGACACTTCCTTGGTGTTATCATCCTGCTTACATTTTCCCGCCTCTAGTTCTTCTTCCTAAGAGTGATCGTCAAAATCATCATGGAACAATCGTTTGTGTTGCTGGTGACTCCTGCATGGCCACACAGGTTTTGGTATGCGGATCTTGTTCGGATGTCAAGTTGCCAACCTTGGCCACTTCCGTTAAGGCCGGACCTACTGTCTCAAGGTCCGTTTTTCCATCAGGATCTCAAATCATTAAATTTGAAGTTATGGAAATTGAACGCTTAGTGCTAGGTCATAGAGGTTTCTCTGACTACATTTCATGGTGTTCTTCTCAGAAATTCTCTTGGCATTCTTTTAGAATCCCTAGTATTTTACAGTTTCTTCAGGATGGTTTGGATAAGGGTTTGTCTGCAAGTTCCTTGAAGGGACACATCTCTGCTCTTTCTGTTTTATTTCACAGAAAGATTGCTAAACTTCCTGATATTCACTGTTTTGTACAGGCTTTCGTTCGTATTAAGCCCGTCATTAAATCAATTTCTCCTCCTTGGAGTCATATTTTGGTTTTGAAGGCGTTACAGGCTCCTTCATTTGAGCCTATGTATTCTTTGGACATTAAACCTCTTTCTTGGAAAGTGTTGTTCCTTTTGGCTATCTCTTCTGCTAGAAGAGTTTTTGAGCTATCTGCTCTTTCTTGTGAATCTCCTTTTCTGATTTTTCATCAGTATAAGGCGGTTTTGTGGACTTCATTTAAATTTTTACCTAATGTTGTGAATTCTAACAACATTAGTAGAGAAATTGTTGTCCCTTCCTTGTGTCCTAATCCTAAGAATTCTTTGGAAAGATCCTTACATTCTTTGGATGTGGTGAGAGCTTTGAAATATTATGTTGAAGCTACTAAAGATTTCAGGAAGGCTTCTAGTCTATTTGTTATATTTTCTGGTCCTAGGAAAGGTCAGAAGGCTTCTGCTATTTCCTTGGCTTCTTGGTTAAAGCTTTTGATTCATCAGGCTTATTTGGAGTCGGGTCAGACACCTCCTCAGAGAATTACAGCTCATTCTACTAGATCAGTCTCCACTTCGTGGGCTTTTAAGAATGAAGCTTCAGTTGATCAGATTTGCAAAGCGGCAACTTGGTCCTCTTTGCATACATTTACTAAATTCTACCGTTTTGATGTATTTGCTTCTTCAGAAGCAGTTTTTGGTAGAAACGATCTTCAGGCAGCTGTTTCAGTTTGATTCTTCTGCTGATGTTTTACGTTTTTCTTGTCATTAAAAAATAAACTTACAATTTGGGTTGTGGATTATTTTTTCAGTGGATAATGGCTGTTCTTTATTTTTATCCCTCCCTCTCTAGTGACTCTTGCGTGGAGTACCACATCTTGGGTATTGATATCCCATACGTCACTAGCTCATGGACTCTTGCCAAAAACATAATTTATGTAAGAATTTACCTGATACATTCATTCCTTTCATATTGGCAAGAGTCCATGAGGCCCACCCTTTTTTATGGTGGTTATGATTTTTTGTATAAAGCACAATTATTTCCAAATTCCTTTGTTGATGCTTTCTACTCCTTTCTTTATCACCCACTACTTGGCTATTTGTTAAACTGAATTGTGGGTGTGGTGAGGGGTGTATTTATAGGCATTTTGAGGTTTCGGAAACTTTGCCCTTCCTGGTAGGATTGTATATCCCATACGTCACTAGCTCATGGACTCTTGCCAATATGAAAGAAATGAATTTATCAGGTAAGTTCTTACATAAAATATGTTTTTTGGGTTTCATGTCCCTTTAAGGAAAGGTATTCTTTGTGAAAAGCACTATTGGGCTAAAAGAGGCTTCTCCCGGGTGAAACATCGCCCTAGCACAAGCTATTGCACTGTTGTTCATTCCTGAGAGAGCGTCTCTTTCTGTATGCATTTGCCATACCCCATGGCACATTTTGTTTTTGATAGGCAAACAGAAGTTATTTTTTATCTCCATGCACCTTATTTCAACACATTTACCTACACAAAAACAGTATCTGAAGCGTTAGCTGGAATCTGATACTTGGTTAATTATACTACTTTGTTTTGAAACAAAATTATTTGGGATCAAGATCATCTCACTCCATAAAACTTCAGTTTTTGGCAGGGACAGAGGGAAAAACCAGCCTGAAAGAAATGAGCAGATCTGAGCTAAACCATCCATTCATGCCTTCGATTATAAGGTTTTATGCTTTGTGGAGTGTAGATGCAGGTTTAAGTCCCATGTTGTCTGAAATAACTGTTCTATTTTAAAGGGTCATTATACTCAAACTGAATTCCTCATAAACTAAAGTGTGTTAAACAAAAAGAACTCTGAAATCAGTATGTTGTACGTGTGCCCTGTGCCAATCACAAAGCGCACACGTGTACTGATTGATGCTGGCTAAAGAAGGGTTAAAATGTTTTTTTTTTTTTAATTTAATAAACACACTTTATATTGCAAAGTGTATTGTGACAGTATTCTGTGAAATTTGAGGGTGATTTTGACTTTTATGGCACATATAACCCATGCAATTACATATATGTGACCTGTACTGCGCCCTTGTGAGTTAGTTTGCAGTAAATATATAAAATGCCCCTTGTACCAATCCTCTGATAGCCGCTACATGTGTTTTATCTCCCCATCTTTATATAACACGTAAAAAAAGCTTCTACAATAGCTTCTTATATTCAGAGACTAAAAGGTCTGACCATTTGAAGTAAATAATCCCGAGAAGTGGGATGTGTAACTCAGCATTACAGGCAATAGGATCTCCCTGGCTGAATATTAATACTAATTCATCGCTTGGCCCCCTGCTGCGCGTGTTATTTGTTTAAATTGGGAGATTCCCACTGCGCGGTTATATCCTCACCACAGAGCATCGCGTGCTGGCTAATTATTTAACATTAGAGGCTGATGTGAACGGGAACCATTAAGGAATGGTAATGAGACTCAAAACAGCACAAGATTAACCTTAGAAATGGCAGCGTCAGCTGTTACAGAGGTACAGAGTGACTGGCAGTGTGTGATTCTCCGTGTCACACTGTGTTTGATGTGTGCACAGACAAACGGGAGAGATCAGGATAGCGTGAGAGAACAGGGTCTTAGCTGAGATCTCAATAAATGAAATGAGTCACAGAAAACAAGACCTGGCAGAGAGATCCTCAAAGTTACTAGAAATGTGGAACTTCTTTAATTTTCTGTTTTAAACAGAGATTAAAAGGACACAATCTTAATCATTTCATCGTTTATCACAATATAAAAAGCTTTGGTGGCACTGGGCCTTTACAATAACTTCTGTTGTAAAATATTTAGTCTTATTATGGGTCTGGATCTATAAATGCTTGTGAGGTTGCTGATAGGCCTTATTGCAAAGAAAAGATCATGTTTGGAATTCATTGAGCATCACTTTACCTGTATTTTGCATTACGTTAGCTTCTTTTCTTGCCATTTACTTGTTGCATAAGGGCCCAGTACACAATATCTTGAACATCACACACTTGCATAAAGTTTTTTTTAAATATTTACATCTGGTTTGTAAAGTTGTCTCACTGGATACCACAGCAACTGTCTCTAGTGGTGACACTGGGTGTTCTGGTGGGCTTTAGAGGTTCGTTTGGGATTATGACCCCACACCTCAGCCCTGCATGCGGAGTTTGTAAGGACTATACAATAGATTCTGTACTTCCCAGTATAAGGAATGGGAATCCCTGTGTTGAGAGCAATAACCTGTGCAGCAAGTGCTTGGTATGTAACTGGTACACAAGGCTAAGAACACTGCTCGTGCGCTTAACATTTATTTAAGGAAAACCAAAAACAATGTGATCCGTGTAAGTGACATAATGCCCGAATGTTTTACACTAATCGTAAGTGATCTGGAAATAAATATTAGATATTTATTATGTGCCTTGCCCTGCAACTTGTTAGCAATGTGGCTGTGTTACAAATTGAGCTGGCATCACGTACCCAGATTCTGCCACCCACAACTGGGCACCCAGCAAAGTCACTGTAAGTCGCATGATCTGCTATGTGGACAAAGTGTTCCATGTAATGAGGGGGACACATGAGAAGCTCTGTGGCTAAAATGTTCCTCTCCGTGAGCAGCCAGTGCTAGTCACATAAGCATGTCTGTGACCAGGATGTTCCCCACAGTAAGTGGTGTACGCTAGTCACATAATGATGTCTGCTTTGTGACCAGGATGTTCCCCTCAGTGAGTGGCTTATGCTATGTATGTGAGTGGCTTATTATGTATGTTACCAGGATGTTCCCCTCAGTGAGCAGCCAGGGCTGGTCACCTAATCGTGTGTGACTAGGATTTTCCCCTCAGTGAGTGGCGTGTGCTAGTCACTTAATGATGTCTGTGACCAGGATGTTTACCTCAGTGAGCAGCCAGGGCTAGTCACCTAATCATGTGTGTGACTAGGATGTTCCCCTCAGTGAGTGGCGTGTGCTAGTCACTTAATGATGTCTGTTACCAGGATGTTTACCTCAGTGAGCAGCCAGGGCTAGTCACCTAATCATGTGTGTGACTAGGATGTTCCCCTCAGTGAGTGGCGTGTACTAGTCACATAATGATCTTTATGACCAAGATTTTCCCCTCAGTGAGTGGCGTGTGCTATTCACTTAATGATGTCTGTTACCAGGATGTTTACCTCAGTGAGCAGCCAGGGCTAGTCACCTAATCATGTGTGTGACTAGGATGTTCCCCTCGGTGAGTGGTGTGTGCTAGTCACATAATGATGTCTGTGACCAGGATGTTCCCCTCAGTAAGTGGCACGTGCTAGTCACATAATAATTTCTGTGGCCAGGACTTTCTTCTCAGTGAGTGGTGTGTGATAGCACATAATGATGTATGTGACCAGGATGTCCCCCTCATTGAGTGACTTGTACTAGTCACATAATTATCTCTATGAACAGTATTTTCACCTCAGTGAGTAGCATGTGCTAGTCATATAATGATGTCTGTGACCAGGATGTTCCCCTCGGTTAGCGGCTTGTGCTAGTCACATAATTATCTCTATGAACAGTATTTTCACCTCAGTGAGTGGTGTGTGCTAGTCACATAATGATGTCTGTGACCAGGATATTCCCCTCAGTGAGTGGCGTGTGCTTGTTACATAATTATGTCTGTGACCAGGATATTCCCCTCAGTGAGTGGCGTATGCTAGTCACATAATTATGTCTATGACCAGGATTTCCCCTTCAGTAGCGTGTGCTAGTTACATAATTATGTCTGTGACCAGGATGTTCTCCTCAGTGAGAGGCGCGTGATCGCACATAATGATGTCTGTGACCAGGATGTCCCCCTCAGTGAGTAGCTTGTACTAGTCGCATAATTATCTCTATGAACAGTATTTTCACCTCAGTGAGTAGCATGTTTTAGTCACATGCTTGTTACTTAATTATGTCTGTGACCAGGATATTTCCCTCAGTGAGTGGCGTATGCTAGTTACATAATTATCTCTATGACCCGGATTTTCTCCTCAGTTAGTAGCGTGTGCTAGTTACATAATTATGTCTATGACTAGGATGTTCTCCTCAGTGAGTGGTGCGTGATCGCACATAATGATGTCTGTGACGAGGATGTCCCCCTCATTGAGTAGCTTGTACTAGTCACATAATTATCTCTATGAACAGTATTTTCACCTCAGTGAGTAGCATGTCTTAGTCACATATTGATGTCTGTGACCAGGATGATCCCCTCAGTGATTGGCATTTGTTAGTGACATAATGATGACTGTGAACAGGATGTTCACCCCACAGTAAGTGGATTGTGCTAGTCACAAAATTATAATTATATATATGACCTGTATGTTTACCTCAGTGAGTGGTGTGTGCTAGTCACATAATCATGTATGTGACTCGGATGTCCTCCTCAAAATTATGTCTGTGACTAGGATGTCATGTTCCCGTCAGTGAATGGTATGTGCTAATCACATAATTATCTCTATGACTAGTATGTTCATCTCCGTGAGTGGCGTTGGCTAGTCACATAATGATATGTGACCAGGATGTTGCCGTCAGTGAGTAGCATGTGCTAGTCACATAATTATCTCTATGACCAGTATGTTCCCCTCAGTGAGTGGCACATGCTAGTCACATAATTATCTCTATGACCAGTATGTTCATCTCAGTGAGTGACGTTTGCTAGTCACATAATTATTTCTATGACCAGGATGTTCCCCTCAGTGAGTGGCATGTGCTTTTTACATAATTGTGTCTGTGACCTGGATGTTCCCCTCAGTAAGTGGTGTGTGCTAGTCACATATTAATGTCTATGACCAGGATGTTCCCCTCAGTGAGAAGTTTGTGCTTATACATGATCATGTGTATGACCAGGATGTTACCCTCAGTGAGTAGCGTGTGCTTGTTACATAATGATGTCTATGACCAGGATGTTCCCCTCAGTGAGTGGCACGTGCTAGTCACATAATTATGTCTATGACCAGGATGTTCCCCTCAGTGAGTAGCGTGTGTTAGTCACATAATTATGTCTATGACCAGGATGTTCCCCTCAGTGAGTAGCGTGTGCTAGTCACATAATTATGTCTATGACCAGGATGTTCCCCTCAGTGAGTAGCGTGTGCTAGTCACATAATTATGTCTATGACCAGGATGTTCCCCTCAGTGAGTAGCTTGTGCTAGTCACATAATTATGTCTATGACCAGGATGTTCCCCTCAGTGAGTAGCGTGTGCTAGTCACATAATTATGTCTTAGACCACAATTTTCCTCTCAGTGACTATCGTGTGCTAGTCACATAATAATGCCTTTGACCAGGATGTTCCCCTCAGTGAGTAGCGTGTGCTTGTCACATACTTATGTCTATGACCAGGATGTTCCCCTCAGTGAGTTGCGTGTGCTAGTCACATAAATATGTCTATGACCAGGATGTTCCCCTCAGTGAGTGGCATGTGCTAGTCACATAATTATGTTTGTGACCAGGACGTTCCCCTCAGTGAGTTGCCTGTGATAGTCACACTATTAGCTTAATGGCCTTAATATCTCACAACCAGCAGGAAGGTGCTGTTGTGTTATTAGTAGAGCCAGGACACTGTTTCAGCGAGATGTGGTACTGCTGTGAGTTGTGTAGTCATTTATATTATTGTAGCCCTTTAAAAGTAGCATCCTGTGTGTTTAGATATTACAATTTAGTGGTTCTCTTCTTACGTGTCACTGTGGCTTCTGCCCACAATATTGTGTTGTGTGTGTTTGTTACACACTCATATCAGTAAATGCAACTTTGTGATCTAGTCCCACATGTTGAGCAGCGATAGCATGGCCACTTGAACTGTTCTGTGGCCTGAAAGTGGCAAGTGAGGTCAAGCAGGAAGCACAAACACCTGAAATGCATCTTCGGATTTGCTCTGTGTGTGTTTGTTGGCTTCAGGGGTAAACTGGATCTCTGCCAGGTTTCACCACAATTCATTCTGTGTCAGTTTAATAAATGCACTACTTAAATTATGAAATTACAAAAGAAAAAAGAGAATGCACTTATTCAGACTCTAATACATTAAAAATAAGGCATTAAAACTCCAGCTTTTTTTTTTTTGTTCCAGAATCAATAATGAACAGGAAGAGTAGAAGACATTAACAGCCGCGGACATCCAAACTCTGAGACATAAATTATCAGAGAAAAATGCACATAAGCCTTGAATAATGTAAATACATTAATGCATTTAATAATTTAAACATTAAGATGCACGCAGGAGATTGTGGCACTGTGCACTTCTGTCAGATCTGCCCGTCACACACATGTGACTTAGTGCTAAGGCACCCTCACTCTGAGATGGAGTCTGCTTGGCACAAAGAGCTCTTGCAATTGCTGTTTTTAATATTTTGGTGTAATTATAGTATAAATACTGGTGCACATGCGTATAATCTTTGGTAGTGTGTTGTAGTCTGAGAATAACCTGTAGATGTATTTTTTAAAGTTTCATTAGATGTTTAAATATTAACAAAATAAATGTAAAGTTTTAGTGCCTATAAAGCACTGTGAGCTGCTATGTAAATAATAATTATAAATAAGTCACTAGAGTGTGCAGCCAATGGCTGTGTGGAATATAACAGTGTTCAGCACTTTTATTTCTAGCAGGAACTGAAAAGCTCACAACTTCAGAATAAAATTAGTAGAAAAGGGGACAAAAAAGTATATGGCAGAGCAATTTATTATTGAGCTATTGCTTGTATATAAAGGTGTGAAGCCCATAAAGGCAACTCCAGAGAAGCAATACACTACTGGGAGCTAGCTGAACTCATTTTGTGAGCCAATAACAAGAGACTAATATGTGTATCCACCAATCGCCAGCTAGATCACAGTAGTGTTTGCTGCTCTTGACCCTACCTAGGTCAGTGGTGTGATGGGCATGCTGTAGTGGTCAGTGATGTAATGGGCATGCTGTAGTGCTAAGTGGTGTAATGGGCATGCTGTAGTGGTCAGTGATGTAATGGGCATGCTGTAGTTCTCAGTGGTGTAATGGGCATGCGGTGGTGGTCAGTGGTGTAATGGGTATAATTTGATAGTTGGTGTTGTGATGGGCATAATGTGATGTTCGGTGGTGTGATGGGTATAATTTGATGGTTGGTGGTGTGATGGGTATAATTTGATGGTTGGTGGTGTGATGGGCATACTGAATTAGTCAGTGGTGTGATAAGTATAATAGTCCTGGGAAGTGGTGATTATGCTGCAACAGTCAAGGGATGTGTTTGTTAATTGTGTGGTTTGGGGGGGTTTAGATTAAGGTATGTCATATGGGCGACTGATGGTTAATATATGTCAGATGGGTGACTGATGGTTAATATATGTCATATGGGCGACTGATGGTTAATATATGTCAGATGGTTGACTTTGATGGTTAAGCTATGTTAGATGTGTGAGATGGGTAAAGTGTGTCAGGTGGGTGACTACGATAGGTGAGGTATGTTAAATGATTACTGTAATGGTTACGGTACGGGGATGGGTGCTGTGATGGTTAAGATTTGTTGGATGAGGACCTATGATGCTTAAAGGGACACTGAACCAAAATGTTTTATTTAATTATTCAGATAGAGCAGCAATTGTTAAGCAACTTTGTAATTTACTCCTATTATCAATTTTTCTATTTTCTCTTTATTTTAGGTTCAATTACCCTGGACAGCACTTGCTTATTGGTGGCTACATGTAGCCACCGATTAGCAAGCGCTACCCAGGTGTGAACCAAAAATTGTCTGGCTCCTAAGCTTTACATTCCTGCTTTTCAAATAAAGATAGCAAGAGAATAAACAAAAATTGATAATCGAAGTAAATTACAAAGTTGCTTAAATTTGCTGCTGTATCTGAATCATTAAAGAAAAAAATTGGGTTTAGTATCCCTTTAAAGGGACATTAAACACTTTGAGATGGTAATATAAAATGATAAATTGTATATAATAAAACAACTCTGCAATATACTTTCATCATTTATTTTGTCCTCTTTGCCTGTAATTCCATTCTGAAATTGTGATCTTTTCAGTTCCTGTTAGAAATGGAAGTGCAGAACACTGTTAAATCCAGCACAACCATTGGCTGCACACTCTAGTGACCTATTTATAACTGACCCTAATTGGCCACAGCAGAGAAGGTAACACAAGTTACAACATGGCAGCTCACAGTGTTTTATAGACACTAAGGGGCATATTTATCAAGGTCTGGCGGACCTGATCCAACACTGCGGATCAGGTCCGCCAGACCTCGCTGAATACGGCGAGCAATACGCTCGCCGTATTCAGCATTGCACCAGCAGCTCACAAGAGCTGCTGGTGAAACGCCACCCCCTGCAGACTCGCGGCCAATGGGCTGCCAGCAGGGGGTGTCAATCAACCCGATCGTACTCGATCGGGTTGTATTGTGGTGATGTGTGTCCGCCTGCTCAGAGCAGGCGGACAGGTTATGGAGCAGCGGTCTTTGTGACCGCTGCTTCATAACTGCTTTTTCTGGCGAGCCTGCAGGCTCGCCAGAAACACGGGGCATCAAGCTCCATACAGAGCTTGATAAATATGCCCCTAAAACTTTACACTTATTTTGTCACTTTTTAAACAACTAATGAAACTTTAAAAAATACATCTACATGTTAGTCATGGACTAATCTTGTCTTTGAATGCATCATTCTATCTAGCATGTATTTAGTGTTTAATGTCCCTTTAAGGTATGTTGGATTGAGGACTGTTATGCTTAAGGTATGGCGGATGGAGGACTGTGATGCTTAAGTTATGGCGGATGGAGGACTGTGATGCTTAAGGTATAGTGTATGGCATATAGTGTCTGGGATGGTTTTGGGTATTGAGGATGGTGTCTGGGATGGTTTTGGGTATTGAGGATGGAGTCTGGGATGGTTTTGGGTATTGAGGATGGGGTCTGAGATGGTTTTGGGTATTGAGGATGGGGTCTGGGATGGTTTAGGGTAATGCACATGGGGTCTGGGAGGGTTTTAGGATATTATGGATATGGTTTGGGATGGTGTTGAAAAGGTGCGTTGTAGGTTAAAGGTATGACATATGTGGGCTCTGATGGTTGTTGTGAATTCTATGGTTGGAGAGGTGGGCAAGAGTCTGTAATATAGTCTGGAGTGTAGAGAGTTGTAATGAGTGAATTGTAGTGTTACAGTATTACATGTGATGCTTGTGTGGTCTGTCTGTGATTGCTGAGGTTAAGGTGTGGTGCTTGTGGGCTGAGATGTCTGATTTGTATCAAGCGTAAATGATCTTCCTGCTGAAATCTTTAGAGATGAATAGTTAATTGTGGTTGGTATAAATGTTATCGCCATGACAGATCAGGGCCAGTACAAATCATGTATTTATTACACTAGAATTGTATGGGGGGCTGGTCCTTGTATTCTGACACACAGCACAAGGTTGTGTTGAACTGACAATCTTGAAATCGCTATAAGGATATTTTCCTGAAACAACAGTGGAAGAATTCCAGATAGTTGGAGACTGGAGAGCAAGGGGTTAACAGTTTTAGTAATTTGCTCTCTGTAGTATCCCCCAAAGCCACTTCTGATGAAATCCTTCCAAAGGGAGAGTGGCTGAACTTGTTAATTAAATTAATCTGGCACAGGGCACACAGTAATTATAGGTGCTAAAAACTTACATTTAACAGGACGGTTGCTGCTGTAGTTTGAAAAATGATAGGTGGCACAGCGAAGTGCCGACTGTGGGCAAAGAATGCAGGAGAACCAGCTCCTATTAATTGAAGCGTTGGCAGAATTCCTTTCAGAAAAAAATTATTTTATTTATTCATATTTTATTTTTTACGGGAAGCTGAGGACATACATATTTTTATCAGGTTACACCCTGTGACGTTCTGTTAGAAAATAGGACAGGGTGCAGCACGAGGCCTTTCTTTCATGATGACAGTGAAAAGATACCGAATTCTAAATTCACATTTATAGGGAATTGATAAGTAAATTGAAGCTTTTATCAGGACAACAGTCAATAGATTTGTATTTAGTGTGACTTTTTTTTTTTTTTTTTAAATGATCTTAAAAAATATTTCCTTTCAAATCATCCAAACAACCAATAAGATTTACTTGTTATCCTTTGTTGAAAAGCAGGACGGTAAGCTCAGGAGTGTGTTCGTGTCTGCAGCACTATATGTTATGCAATAGCAAGAGAGCTAGATAACGGCACAATTTCCTTCCATGTAGTGCTCCTGACATGTGCACGCTACCTATCTACATATCTCTTAAAGAATAACATGAGAGCGAATCAAATTTGTCATTAGAAGTAAATTGGAAATTGCTTTTCTCTATCTGAATCATGAAAGACAGATGTTGTATTTCCCATGAAAAGTATTCCTAGGAATGTACCATTGTCTGTGTTTCTGTTGAGAAATATCTTCATATCTTGAAAAAAAAGTCTCCATTCTCTAGACCAGTCATGGATGTTTTAGGGGCAGATGTCCAGTGCCTTGGGGCTTCATCCTGAAGGCAAGAGGGCCAATATCTCCAAAGATGTAGCAAAGATGTTCTGCGTGCTTGTGTAAGACCAGATCAGATTTACTATCTGTCTTCTGGTGGATATGTTAAAGGGACATTGTACACCAGACTACAGCCGTCCCCGCAAAACCTAAACGGAGCGTTCCCTTTTCATGGATGCAGTGATATAGGGTTTGACTATTCATATGCTTATTCTAATTACTTGGTTACTGAATCATTGTATCCCTACAAGGCGACACAACGTTTTAGGCATAAAATCTGCCTAAATATGATGTGAAGGAAACCTACACTTGGCTTCTTTATGTGTCGTGCAGTTTTACCTGGATGATAAAGATAAAGGATGAACGTCTGTGTTTCTGACATTTCAGGTTCTGTTTTTTTTTAAAGGGACACTAAACCCCAATTTGTTTTTAATGATTCAGATAGAGCAGCAATTTTAAGCAACTTTCTAATTTACTCCTATTATCAATTTTTTCTTCGTTCTCTTGCTATCTTTTTTTTTTTTTAAAAGCAGGAATGTAAAGCTTAAGAGCCGGCCCATTTTTGGTTGAGAACCTGGGTTATGCTTGCTTATTGGTTTACTAAATGTAGCCACCAATAAGCAAGCATTATCCAGGGTGCTGAACCTAAAATGGGCTGGCCTCCTAAGCTTTACATTCCTGCTTTTTAAATAAAGATAGCAAGAGAACGAAGAAAAATTGATAGAAGAGGTAAATTAGAAAGTTGCTTGAAATTGCATGCTCTATCTGAATCATTAAAGAAAAAATTGGGTTCAGTGTCCCTTTTAAGTTCTTGGAATTCTTCATCCTGTTTATAAGCTGCAATTTGAACTTGATTTTGCAGGAGCTGCAGTATTATCTGTGACCGATATATATGAACGATTGTCTTTAACTTGCAAGGCATCTGCGTTAACTGCGCCTTTTGAAGCCATATTACCTTTATATTCTTTAGTAACATTTTCAGATTTTCCACCAGGTTACCTTTATCCGGACAACTACTCCATCCTGTTTACTAAACTCTAAAATATGAGTTATGTAATTAGAGTTTTAGTTATCAAAACTGCAAAAAGCTAAAGAAAACTATTTTTGATGAAATCTTGATGGTTCTATGGCGTTGGAAGCCAATAGCAAAATAATAATAATAATATATATATACATTTAATGACATGGTGATATGTCTAATGACTTAACTCA
The DNA here is from genome assembly GCF_027579735.1 of Bombina bombina. NCBI lineage: Eukaryota > Metazoa > Chordata > Amphibia > Anura > Bombinatoridae > Bombina > Bombina bombina. The sequence goes on along the minus strand of NC_069506.1, from coordinate 296,107,651 downwards.
GTAATTAATTTGTTTTATCTTTTAGCTTTGTGTTATTTGAGTTGACCATGAACTGATCTAGCCCCGCTATTGTCTGATTATCTGTTGTTTTTTTTTATTTTGGGGGTCGAGTGGGGGGTGGGTTGGGTGATGTTGGGCCATTTATATTTTTGTAATTGTAAAATATATAAAAATAATTCTGATAAAGAAAAAATGTTTCTTTCTTTTTGCTATTTATTATTTTTGTGCGCTTGTGTGTTTGTGCACAGTTGCATGTATATGTTTGTGCGCAATTGCATGTGTATATGTTTGTGCGCAAATACATGCAATTGCGCACAAACATATACACACATGCAGTTGCGCACAAACATATACACACATGCAGTTGCGCACAAACATATACACACATGCAGTTGCGCACAAACATATACACACATGCATGTGTGTAATTGCATGTGTGTGTGTTTGTGTGCAAATGCATGTTTGTGCGCAATCGCACGTGTGTTATTGTGCGCAATTGCATGTGTGTGCATGTTTGTGCGCAATTGCATGTGTGTGCATGTTTGTGTGCAATTGCATGTGTGTGTCAAAGAAGAATGTGGCTACAAATTAAGTCAGAAAATAATGATTATACACATACATATATCATATATACCTAAATATGAATTCCTTTCATTATAACATCAAACAAGAGCCACACAAAATACTAAAGAGGTGCAAGGTGTGTCTCCCTGGTGCAAAGCTCTGGTCAATTTATACATATAGTAATAAAGACCTTATGACACCTTATTGTGTGAATGTGTATCTGAGGTTACAAATGTATTGAGTATTGTAGCTGTAATGCTTCAAAATAAAAACTTTGGTTAAAAAAAAGGTTGGCAGCTGCATACATTCTACCATATAATATTATGTGTGTGTGTATATATATTTGTGTGTGTATGTGTGTGTGTGTATATATATATATATATATATATATATATAAAATTATAAAGCAAAATCATTGTTATATACATGCATATATCTTTATACTCTGAGAATGTAATAGGTACAGTTGTATGCATAATTTTAGGCACCCCTGACAATTTCCATGATTTTCATTTATAAATAACTAGTCCTAAAGCCCGTTCACACGGGCCGTGTTATTCTCTCTCTCTCTCTCTCTCTCTCTCTCTCTCTCTCCTCTCTCTCCTCTCTCTCCTCTCTCTCCTCTCTCTCCTCTCTCTCCTCTCTCTCCTCTCTCTCCTCTCTCTCCTCTCTCTCTTCTCTCTCTCTTCTCTCTCTCTTCTCTCTCTCTTCTCTCTCTCTTCTCTCTCTCTTCTCTCTCTCTTCTCTCTCTCTTCTCTCTCTCTTCTCTCTCTCTTCTCTCTCTCTTCTCTCTCTCTTCTCTCTCTCTTCTCTCTCTCTTCTCTCTCTCTTCTCTCTCTCTTCTCTCTCTCTTCTCTCTCTCTTCTCTCTCTCTTCTCTCTCTCTTCTCTCTCTTCTTCTCTCTCTTCTTCTCTCTCTTCTTCTCTCTCTTCTTCTCTCTCTTCTTCTCTCTCTTCTTCTCTCTCTTCTTCTCTCTCTTCTTCTCTCTCTTCTTCTCTCTCTTCTTCTCTCTCTTCTTCTCTCTCTTCTTCTCTCTCTTCTTCTCTCTCTCTTCTCTCTCTTCTCTTCTTCTCTCTCTTCTCTCTCTTCTCTCTCTTCTCTCTCTTCTCTCTCCTCTCTCTTCTTCTCTCTCTTCTTCTCTCTCTTCTCTCTCTTCTTCTCTCTCTTCTCTCTCTTCTCTTCTCTCTCTTCTCTCTCTTCTCTCTCTTCTCTCTCTTCTCTCTCTTCTCTCTCTCCTGCACATGATGGCTTCAGACAAACTCTTGTCTTTTATAATATAGGATTGGGTGTTTGGATCAGCAATTTCATTTTGATCTTTCAAATAACGGAAGGACGCAGTAATATTTCAGTAGTGAAATGAGGTTTAATGGATTAACACAAAATGTGCAATATGCATCCAAACGAAATTAGACAGGTGCATAAATTTTGACACCCCAACAGAAATATTGCATTAATATTTAGTAGAGCCTCCTTTAGCAGAAATAACAGCCTCTAGACGCTTCCTATAGCCTGTAACGAGTGTCTGGATTCTGGATGAAGGTATTTTGGACCATTCCTCCTTGCAAAACGTCTCCAGTTCAGTTAGGTTTGATGGTTGCCGAGCATGGACAGCCCGCTTCAAATCACCCCACAAATTTTCAATGATATTCAGGTCTGGGGACTGGGATGGTCATTCCAGAACATTGTACTTGTTCCGCTGCATAAATGCCAGAGTAGATTTTGAGCAGTGTTTTGGGTCGTTGTTTTGTTGAAATATCCAGCACCGGCATAACTTCAACTTTGTGACTGATTCCTCAACATTATTCTCAAGTATTTGCTGATATTGATTGGAATCCATGTAACCCTCAACTTTAACAAGATTTCCAGTACCGGCCACACAGCCCCACAGCATGATGGAACATCCACCAAATTTTACTGTGTGTAGCAAGTGTGTCTATGAACGCTGTGTTCTTTTGCCGCCATGTATAACGCCCCTTGTTATGACCAAATAACTCAATCTTTGTTTCATCAGTCCACAGCACCTTCTTCTAAAATTAAGCTGGCTTGTCCAAATGTGCGTTTGCATACCTCAAGCGACTCTGTTTGTGGCGTGTGTGCAGAAAAGACTTCATCTGCATCACTCTCCCATACAGCTTCTCCTTGTGCAAAGTGCGCTGAATTGTTGAACGATGCACAGTGACACAATCTGCAGCAAGATGATGTTGTAGGTCTATGGAGGTAGTCTGTGGGCTGTTTTTGAACATTCTCACCATCCTTTGCCTCTCCGATATTTTACTTGGCCTGACACTTCTGGCCTTAACAAGAACTGTGCCTGTGGTCTTCCATTTCCTCACTATGTTCCTCACAGTGGACACTGACAGCTTAAATCTCTGCAATAGCTTTTTGTAGCCTTCCCCTAAACCATCATGTTGAACAATCTTTGTTTTCAGGTTATTTGAGAGCTGTTTTGAGGCCCCCATGTTGCTATTCAGAGGAGAGTCAAAGAGAACAACAACTTGCAATTGGCCACCTTAAATACCTTTTCTCATGATTGGATGCACTTGTCTATGAAGTTCAAGGCTTAATGGTCTCACCAAACCAATTGTGTGTTCCAATTAATCAGTGCTAGGTAGTTACAGGTATTCAAATCAACTAAATGACGAGGGTGCCCAAATCTATGCACCTGTCTAATTTTGTTTTGATGCATATTGCACATTTTCTGTTAATCCAATAAACCTCATTTCACTACTGAAATATTACTGTGTCCTTCAGTTATTTGATAGATCAAAATATACGACTGTATATATGTCTAGTATATGTATATTTGCACATAGCCATGCAAATTGGCAGCTACAATTTCACATCCTACAATTAATATTCTTTATATACAGGGAGTGCAGAATTATTAGGCAAATTAGTATTTTGACCACATCATCCTCTTTATGCATGTTGTCTTACTCCAAGCTGTATAGGCTCGAAAGCCTACTACCAGTTAAGCATATTAGGTGATGTGCATCTCTGTAATGAGAAGGGGTGTGGTCTAATGACATCAACACCCTATATCAGGTGTGCATAATTATTTGGCAAAATGGGTCAAAAGAAGGACTTGACAGGCTCAGAAAAGTAAAAAATAGTGAGATATCTTGCAGAGGGATGCAGCACTCTTAAAATTGTAAAGCTTCTGAAGCGTGATCATCGAACAATCAAGCGTTTCATTCAAAATAGTCAACAGGGTTGCAAGAAGCGTGTGGAAAAACCAAGGCGCAAAATAACTGCCCATGAACTGAGAAAAGTCAAGCGTGCAGCTGCCAAGATGCCACTTGCCACCAGTTTGACCATATTTCAGAGCTGCAACATCACTGGAGTGCCCAAAAGCACAAGGTGTGCAATACTCGGAGACATGGCCAAGGTAAGAAAGGCTGAAAGACGACCACCACTGAACAAGACACACAAGCTGAAACGTCAAGACTGGGCCAAGAAATATCTCAAGACTGATTTTTCTAAGGTTTTATGGACTGATGAAATGAGAGTGAGTCTTGATGGGCCAGATGGATGGGCCCGTGGCTGGATTGGTAAAGGGCAGAGAGCTCCAGTCCGACTCAGACGCCAGCAAGGTGGAGGTGGAGTACTGGTTTGGGCTGGTATCATCAAAGATGAGCTTGTGGGGCCTTTTCGGGTTGAGGATGGAGTCAAGCTCAACTCCCAGTCCTACTGCCAGTTTCTGGAAGACACCTTCTTCAAGCAGTGGTACAGGAAGAAGTCTGCATCCTTCAAGAAAAACATGATTTTCATGCAGGACAATGCTCCATCACACGCGTCCAAGTACTCCACAGCGTGGCTGGCAAGAAAGGGTATAAAAGAAGAAAATCTAATGACATGGCCTCCTTGTTCACCTGATCTGAACCCCATTGAGAACCTGTGGTCCATCATCAAATGTGAGATTTACAAGGAGGGAAAACAGTACACCTCTCTGAACAGTGTCTGGGAGGCTGTGGTTGCTGCTGCACGCAATGTTGATGGTGAACAGATCAAAACACTGACAGAATCCATGGATGGCAGGCTTTTGAGTGTCCTTGCAAAGAAAGGTGGCTATATTAGTCACTGATTTGTTTTTGTTTTGTTTTTGAATGTCAGAAATGTATATTTGTGAATGTTGAGATGTTATATTGGTTTCACTGGTAAAAATAAATAATTGAAATGGGTATATATTTGTTTTTTGTTAAGTTGCCTAATAATTATGCACAGTAATAGTCACCTGCACACACAGATATCCCCCTAAAATAGCTATAACTAAAAACAAACTAAAAACTACTTCCAAAACTATTCAGCTTTGATATTAATGAGTTTTTTGGGTTCATTGAGAACATGGTTGTTGTTCAATAATAAAATTAATCCTCAAAAATACAACTTGCCTAATAATTCTGCACTCCCTGTATATCAAAACTATACTGTAGCTTTTTAGGAGTTTAAAGGGTCATGAAACCCACATTTTTTCTTTCATGATTTAGAAAGAGAATGCAATTTTAAACATCTTTCTAATTTACTTCTATTATATAATTTGTTTTATTCTCTTTATTTTCTTTGCTGAAAAGCATATCTAGATATGCTCAGTAGCTGCTGATTGGTTGCTGCCAATCAGAATTGAAGCCTCGTGTGATTGGCTCACCCATGTGCATTGCTTTTTCTTCAACTAAGGATATCTAAAAAATGATAAAAATAGAAGTAAATTGTAATGTTGTTTAAATTTGTATTCTCTATCTGAATCATGAAAGAAAGATTTTGGGTTTAGTGGCGCTTTAAAGTTAGTTACTGCCAGTATAAAGATATTTGCATGTATATAGTGATTCTTTTTTTTTTTTTTTTTTTTTACTTATTTTGTACCAAAAATTTTAATAAATTTTTAATAAATTTAAATGGATAATATTAATACTAAAAATCCCTTGAATTTGAATAGCATTTTAAATAAAACGCTAGATGGAGACGTGAAATAAATGCAACCGCATACTTTTCATGCAATATTTCATGCAATACTTAGTGCAGTCTGTGTTCTAAATTTTATCTCGATTCATAAAAATTCCAGACCGCGTCACTTCCGGTGACGTGACATCAGCTGTTGGAAGTGTGTGGCACTCACTGCGCATGCGCAAGAGGCCAATCCTTGCAAAATCAGTGTAAGCAAAGGGTCGAGGAATTCTATGGGTATTAGACTTCGTTGCGCATGCGCACACGGCCCGACTGCTCACGAATACAGCTGAATAAGCTGCATCAGAGGGTCCAGGATTTGTACAGGCAAGTTGCCTGTTCAACTGCATGTAACAGTGTCATGTGGCCCCACAAAATGTAACGGTTGTCTAGACTCAGGGGGTACACAGGCTGGATCGTACAATACACAACCGTTACATTTCGTGGGGCCACATCACACTGTTACATAAAGTTGTTTAATGGAATGTGTCCTATACTGTAATATGTGAAAATTTGGTCTTCAAATATTTTATTATATTTTTAAAAGTTGTATGTTTGTTTTTTTCTGCATATTACGGCAGCACGCGCATGCGCACTGAAGGCAACTCGCCTGTAGAAATCATGGACCCTCTGATGCAGCTTGTTAAGCTAATCGTGAGGAGTCAGCTGTTCTGCGTACATATGCAATGAAGTCTAATGCCCATAGACTTCCTCGACCCTTTGCTTAGACTTAAACAACTGATTTTGCAAGGTTGGGCCTCTTGCGCATGCACAGCGAGTGCCACACACCTCCAACAGCTGATGTCACGTCACCGGAAGTAACGCAGGTCTGGAATTTTTATGCGTCTAGACAAAATTTAGAACACCGGCGATAGGTGGCGTGAATCATGTTTTCACTTGAAAATTTTCACGCTTAGTTTGTTTTTGAATAGCGCAACCTGATTTTGAGGCGAGTTTTTACGCAAACCGGCAAGTTTTGAATAGGCACCTTAGAGAAGCTTTATTTAGGGGGATTGTTTTACATATTTATGTTGTTTTTGCACAATTAGAAAGTTTATGGAGCAGACAAAATACTTGTATATAATTATCTATCTCTCTCTCTATAGCTATCTATCTATCTATCTATCTATCTATCTATCTATCTATCTATATACATAATTTAAACATAGACACAGCCCTGTGTATTCTTTCCCACCCTCACATCACATTTGTGGCTGCAGTTAGGGAGCTGTGGGGAGTGTGCAGATATTTATAGGTTCTGGCTGCTTATTTGTACGTGCGATAGCCGACTGTATGCAGTGCAGAGTCTGACTGTACAGATACATCAGGCAGCATCTGCTGTTATCTAATCACCCAGCACCCTGTTAATTAAAACAGAGCTTCATTTTTCTGAGCCATTGTTTGGCAGGAGTTGGAAACGGTTCTAACCCAATTTCTGTGTGTTTATGAGCTTTTATTATATCAGAGGTACTTTCTGCAAATGTACAGGGCAACAGGGATTGGATTGATCGTCACTCCAGACCAACTAATGATTTCTGCTTCCTGATTCTCCTGAAAGCTTTATGTCCGTTCGCTTCTGCTCCTCTAGCAACTCCTGTCTGAATTTCTTCCTCTGCTTCCTACTTGAAGAGAAACCACAACTTCCATAACTTAACCCGTTCTGTGCCCGAGCAGCCACCTGCACTCTGCTACCGGCTTTGAAAAGGACACACATAGAAAGTAAAGCGTGCAAAAGAAATCCCACTGGTTCTAGTTTATTACGTTCGTTGAAACCTGTAATATTTTATAATACAGCATATGAAAAAGAAACCCAAGGATTCATTTAACGCATCAGTTTAAGATCTCTTTCAAAGGAAATTGTAAGATTGTTCTACAGCCATGCAATAAATCATACCTGTCAAATGTGAAAACTTTATAATACATTAACACCTTGTTTTCTGCAGTTTTTCAATAGCCAAACTGCCCTCACCACTTATTTGAATGAGCCAAACTTGCAACTAAAGACGTGCCACTGTCATTATGTTAGCAGAACTTGCATTTTTTCAGGATCATATCTTATCACCTCTGCCTTTTCGCAGCACTAGAAAACCCATGATTTAGTTTCAGGAAAGGAGGCAAAAAATGTATATTGCAAACGTTTACTACACTTTATTAAAGGGGCATGAAACCCATAATGTTTCTTTCATGATTCCGATAGAGAATACAATTTTAAACAACATTCACATTTACTTCTGTTATTTAATTTGCTTCATTCTTGAGATATCCTTTGTTGAAGAAATAGCAATGCACATGGGTGAGCCAACCACATGAGGCATTTTTTGGTGCAGCCACCAATCAGCAGCTAGTGAGCCTATTTAGATGTGCTTTTCAACAAAGCATATCAAGAGAATGAAGCAAATTAGATAATAGAAATAAAATGGGAAGTTGTTTAAAATTGCATGCTCTTTCTAAATCATGAAAGTAAAAATCTGAGTTTAATTTCCCTTTAAACCTTTTATATTACTATCACAAAGTGTTTTGTGCCTCTTTACTTTTTATTCTCTTTAATTTATGCTTCTTTTCTCCAACATAGGTGTGTCCGGTCCACGGCGTCATCCTTACTTGTGGGATATTCTCTTCCCCAACAGGAAATGGCAAAGAGCCCAGCAAAGCTGGTCACATGATCCCTCCTAGGCTCCGCCTACCCCAGTCATTCTCTTTGCCGTTGTACAGGCAACATCTCCACGGAGATGGCTTAGAGTTTTTTAGTGTTTAACTGTAGTTTTTATTATTCAATCAAGAGTTTGTTATTTTGAAATAGTGCTGGTATGTACTATTTACTCAGAAACAGAAAAGAGATGAAGATTTCTGTTTGTATGAGGAAAATGATTTTAGCACCGTCACTAAAATCCATGGCTGTTCCACACAGGACTGTTGAGAGCAATTAACTTCAGTTGGGGGAACAGTGAGCAGTCTCTTGCTGCTTGAGGTATGACACATTCTAACAAGACGATGTAATGCTGGAAGCTGTCATTTTCCCTATGGGATCCGGTAAGCCATGTTTATTAAGATCGTAAATAAGGGCTTCACAAGGGCTTATTAAGACTGTAGACTTTATCTGGGCTAAATCGATTCATTTTTAACACATATTTAGCCTTGAGGAATCATTTAATCTGGGTATTTTGATATAATAATATCGGCAGGCACTGTTTTAGACACCTTATTCTTTAGGGGCTTTCCCAAATCATAGGCAGAGCCTCATTTTCGCGCCGGTGTTGCGCACTTGTTTTTGAGAGGCATGACATGCAGTCGCATGTGAGAGGAGCTCTGATACTTAGAAAAGACTTTCTGAAGGCGTCATTTGGTATCGTATTCCCCTTTGGGCTTGGTTGGGTCTCAGCAAAGCAGATACCAGGGACTGTATAGGGGTTAAAGTTAAAAACGGCTCCGGTTCCGTTATTTTAAGGGTTAAAGCTTCCAAATTTGGTGTGCAATACTTTTAAGGCTTTAAGACACTGTGGTGAAAATTTGGTGAATTTTGAACAATTCCTTCATGTTTTTTCGCAATTGCAGTAATAAAGTGTGTTCAGTTTAAAATTTAAAGTGACAGTAACGGTTTTATTTTAAAACGTTTTTTGTACTTTGTTATCAAGTTTATGCCTGTTTAACATGTCTGAACTACCAGATAGACTGTGTTCTGAATGTGGGGAAGCAAGAATTCCTATTCATTTAAATAAATGTGATTTATGTGACAATGACAATGATGCCCAAGATGATTCCTCAAGTGAGGGGAGTAAGCATGGTACTGCATCATTCCCTCCTTCGTCTACACGAGTCTTGCCCACTCAGGAGGCCCCTAGTACATCTAGCGCGCCAATACTCCTTACTATGCAACAATTAACGGCTGTAATGGATAATTCTGTCAAAAACATTTTAGCCAAAATGAACACTTATCAGCGTAAGCGCGACTGCTCTGTTTTAGATACTGAAGAGCATGACGACGCTGAAAATAATGGTTCTGAAGGGCCCCTAACCCAGTCTGATGGGGCCAGGGAGGTTTTGTCTGAGGGAGAAATTACTGATTCAGGGAACATTTCTCAACAAGCTGAACCTGATGTGATTACGTTTAAATTTAAGTTGGAACATCTCCGCATTCTGCTTAAGGAGGTATTATCCACTCTGGATGATTGTGACAAGTTGGTCATCCCGGAGAAACTATGTAAAATGGACAAGTTCCTAGAGGTCCCGGGGCTCCCAGAAGCTTTTCCTATACCCAAGCGGGTGGCGGACATTGTTAATAAAGAATGGGAAAGGCCCGGTATTCCTTTCGTCCCTCCCCCCATATTTAAAAAATTGTTTCCTATGGTCGACCCCAGAAAGGACTTATGGCAGACAGTCCCCAAGGTCGAGGGAGCGGTTTCCACTTTAAACAAACGCACCACTATACCCATAGAGGATAGTTGTGCTTTCAAAGATCCTATGGATAAAAAATTAGAAGGTTTACTTAAAAAGATGTTTGTTCAGCAGGGTTACCTTCTACAACCAATTTCATGCATTGTCCCTGTCGCTACAGCCGCATGTTTCTGGTTCGATGAGCTGATAAAGGCGGTCGATAGTGATTCTCCTCCTTATGAGGAGATTATGGACAGAATCAATGCTCTCAAATTGGCTAATTCTTTCACCCTAGACGCCACTTTGCAATTGGCTAGGTTAGCGGCTAAGAATTCTGGGTTTGCTATTGTGGCGCGCAGAGCGCTTTGGTTGAAATCTTGGTCAGCTGATGCGTCTTCCAAGATCAAGCTACTTAACATTCCTTTCAAGGGGAAAACGCTGTTTGGCCCTGACTTGAAAGAGATTATCTCTGATATCACTGGGGGTAAGGGCCACGCCCTTCCTCAGGATCGGCCTTTCAAGGCAAAAAATAAACCTAATTTTCGTCCCTTTCGTAGAAACGGACCAGCCCAAAGTGCTACGTCCTCTAAGCAAGAGGGTAATACTTCTCAAGCCAAGCCAGCTTGGAGACCAATGCAAGGCTGGAACAAGGGAAAGCAGGCCAAGAAACCTGCCACTGCTACCAAGACAGCATGAAATGTTGGCCCCCGATCCGGGACCGGATCTGGTGGGGGGCAGACTCTCTCTCTTCGCTCAGGCTTGGGCAAGAGCTGTTCTGGATCCTTGGGCGCTAGAAATAGTCTCCCAAGGTTATCTTCTGGAATTCAAGGGGCTTCCCCCAAGGGGGAGGTTCCACAGGTCTCAGTTGTCTTCAGACCACATAAAAAGACAGGCATTCTTACCTTGTGTAGAAGACCTGTTAAAAATGGGAGTGATTCATCCTGTTCCATTAAGAGAACAAGGGATGGGGTTCTACTCCAATCTGTTCATAGTTCCCAAAAAAGAGGGAACGTTCAGACCAATCTTAGATCTCAAGATCTTAAACAAGTTTCTCAAGGTTCCATCGTTCAAGATGGAAACCATTCGAACTATTCTTCCTTCCATCCAGGAAGGTCAATTCATGACCACGGTGGATTTAAAGGATGCGTATCTACATATTCCTATCCACAAGGAACATCATCGGTTCCTAAGGTTCGCATTCCTGGACAAGCATTACCAGTTCGTGGCGCTTCCTTTCGGATTAGCCACTGCTCCAAGGATTTTCACAAAGGTACTAGGGTCCCTTTTAGCGGTGCTAAGACCAAGGGGCATTGCTGTAGTACCTTACTTGGACGACATTCTGATTCAAGCGTCGTCCCTTCCTCAAGCAAAGGCTCACACGGACATTGTCCTGGCCTTTCTCAGATCTCACGGATGGAAAGTGAACGTGGAAAAGAGTTCTCTATCTCCGTCAACAAGGGTTCCCTTCTTGGGAACAATAATAGACTCCTTAGAAATGAGGATTTTTCTGACAGAGGCCAGAAAAACAAAACTTCTAGACTCTTGTCGGATACTTCATTCCGTTCCTCTTCCTTCCATAGCGCAGTGCATGGAAGTGATCGGTTTGATGGTAGCGGCAATGGACATAGTTCCTTTTGCGCGCATTCATCTAAGACCATTACAACTGTGCATGCTCAGTCAGTGGAATGGGGACTATACAGACTTGTCTCCGAAGATACAAGTAAATCAGAGGACCAGAGACTCACTCCGTTGGTGGCTGTCCCTGGACAACCTGTCACAAGGGATGACATTCCGCAGACCAGAGTGGGTCATTGTCACGACCGACGCCAGTCTGATGGGCTGGGGCGCGGTCTGGGGATCCCTGAAAGCTCAGGGTCTTTGGTCTCGGGAAGAATCTCTTCTACCGATAAATATTCTGGAACTGAGAGCGATATTCAATGCTCTCAAGGCTTGGCCTCAGCTAGCGAGGGCCAAGTTCATACGGTTTCAATCAGACAACATGACAACTGTTGCGTACATCAACCATCAGGGGGGAACAAGGAGTTCCCTAGCGATGGAAGAAGTGACCAAAATCATTCTATGGGCGGAGTCTCACTCCTGCCACCTGTCTGCTATCCACATCCCAGGAGTGGAAAATTGGGAAGCGGATTTTCTGAGTCGTCAGACATTGCATCCGGGGGAGTGGGAACTCCATCCGGAAATCTTTGCCCAAGTCACTCAGCTGTGGGGCATTCCAGACATGGATCTGATGGCCTCTCGTCAGAACTTCAAAGTTCCTTGCTACGGGTCCAGATCCAGGGATCCCAAGGCGGCTCTAGTGGATGCACTAGTAGCACCTTGGACCTTCAAACTAGCTTATGTGTTCCCGCCGTTTCCTCTCATCCCCAGGCTGGTAGCCAGGATCAATCAGGAGAGGGCGTCGGTGATCTTGATAGCTCCTGCGTGGCCACGCAGGACTTGGTATGCAGATCTGGTGAATATGTCATCGGCTCCACCTTGGAAGCTACCTTTGAGACGAGACCTTCTTGTTCAGGGTCCGTTCGAACATCCGAATCTGGTTTCACTCCAGCTGACTGCTTGGAGATTGAACGCTTGATCTTATCGAAGCGAGGGTTCTCAGATTCTGTTATCGATACTCTTGTTCAGGCCAGAAAGCCTGTAACTAGAAAGATTTACCACAAAATTTGGAAAAAATATATCTGTTGGTGTGAATCTAAAGGATTCCCTTGGGACAAGGTTAAGATTCCTAAGATTCTATCCTTCCTTCAAGAAGGATTGGAAAAAGGATTATCTGCAAGTTCCCTGAATGGAAAGATTTCTGCCTTGTCTGTGTTACTTCACAAAAAGCTGGCAGCTGTGCCAGATGTTCAAGCCTTTGTTCAGGCTCTGGTTAGAATTAAGCCTGTTTACAAACCTTTGACTCCTCCTTGGAGTCTCAATTTAGTTCTTTCAGTTCTTCAGGGGGTTCCGTTTGAACCCTTACATTCCGTTGATATTAAGTTGTTATCTTGGAAAGTTTTGTTTTTAGTTGCAATTTCTTCTGCTAGAAGAGTTTCAGAATTATCTGCTCTGCAGTGTTCTCCTCCTTATCTGGTGTTCCATGCAGATAAGGTGGTTTTACGTACTAAACCTGGTTTTCTTCCAAAAGTTGTTTCTAACAAAAACATTAACCAGGAGATTATCGTACCTTCTCTGTGTCCGAAACCAGTTTCAAAGAAGGAACGTTTGTTGCACAATTTGGATGTTGTTCGCGCTCTAAAATTCTATTTAGATGCTACAAAGGATTTTAGACAAACATCTTCCTTGTTTGTTGTTTATTCCGGTAAAAGGAGAGGTCAAAAAGCAACTTCTACCTCTCTCTCTTTTTGGATTAAAAGCATCATCAGATTGGCTTACGAGACTGCCGGACGGCAGCCTCCCGAAAGAATCACAGCTCATTCCACTAGGGCTGTGGCTTCCACATGGGCCTTCAAGAACGAGGCTTCTGTTGATCAGATATGTAGGGCAGCGACTTGGTCTTCACTGCACACTTTTACCAAATTTTACAAGTTTGATACTTTTGCTTCTTCTGAGGCTATTTTTGGGAGAAAGGTTTTGCAAGCCGTGGTGCCTTCCATTTAGGTGACCTGATTTGCTCCCTCCCTTCATCCGTGTCCTAAAGCTTTGGTATTGGTTCCCACAAGTAAGGATGACGCCGTGGACCGGACACACCTATGTTGGAGAAAACAGAATTTATGTTTACCTGATAAATTACTTTCTCCAACGGTGTGTCCGGTCCACGGCCCGCCCTGGTTTTTTTAATCAGGTCTGATAATTTATTTTCTTTAACTACAGTCACCACGGTACCATATGGTTTCTCCTATGCAAATATTCCTCCTTAACGTCGGTCGAATGACTGGGGTAGGCGGAGCCTAGGAGGGATCATGTGACCAGCTTTGCTGGGCTCTTTGCCATTTCCTGTTGGGGAAGAGAATATCCCACAAGTAAGGATGACGCCGTGGACCGGACACACCGTTGGAGAAAGTAATTTATCAGGTAAACATAAATTCTGTTTTTGCCTGTATAAAAAATGGAAAAATGTGATCCTTAAAAAATAAATTAAAATTGCTCCAAAATCTATTTGTGCTTTTTATCTGAGCATAAACTGCACAAAGGGTATTTGTGCATTTTGTTTTTCATGTACTTTTTTTTTTCCATTTGGTTTTAAATGTTCTTCTGGAATCATTCTTTGCCAATGGGTAATGACTGTAATGAAATCTGGGCAATGCTCAGTAAAAGCCCAGCGATCATCTGAACATCATTTTCTAGCCATTAATGTTTTTGTATTAGTTTCTTACTTGATTTTGAGCACCCAGGTATGTGCCCCTGACTCTCTAATATTGGTTCCAAAGATTCACTCCTTTCCTGAAGTCCTGAAGCAGAAAGGGTGGGTTTCTGTAGATCAGTGATTTTCAACCTTTTTTTGCCGTGGCACACTTTTTTACATTAAAAAATCATGCGGCACACCACCATCCCAAAATTTTACAAAATCACACATTGTATATATAAAAGTTATTTCACAAAAGGCAAGCACTTGCTGGTATTTTTTCAAACAACAGTATTTACTGTACAACAAATCAGTGAACGTTTTCGGGCATCCGCCCATTCTCAGAGATGAGGACGGGCAGATACCCGAAAACGTTCACTGATTTGCTGTACAGTAAATACTGTTGTTTGAAAAAATACCAGCGAGTGCTTGCCTTTTGTGAAATAACTTCTCTATGGATGGATTTGGTGGGCACCCGGGGAGTTGGTATGTTATGAGTGTTCTGGGTTCTCCTGGACTATGGTGTATATATAGCCATCATCTCACTCAAAATAAAAAAACGTCCCAGAATAAAAAACAAGAATTTTTTTTAAAAAAATCACACTGTTGTCAGTCTGCCGTGGCACACCTGAGGATCTCTCACGGCACACTGGTTGAAAAACACTGCTGTAGATTAAAAAGCACACAAGGAGGGCACCAGCTACAGTATATTAAACTCAGTATGGTCTCATTGTCACAAAACCCTATCTGTATTTCACTTGCAAATAGAGCAGCACATATGAAACACATTCTAATTAGACTTGGTGGGAAAAGAGACCTCACTGCCCATCAAGTCAATCAGTATCTCTCCAGGGACTCAGCAATCCCAGTGGAGATTACAGTTTTAGTCAATTGACTTCCTCTAGAATCCTTGTCCATTTCCATGCCTGTTTGGGGAGGGACAATATGTCCCTACTGTGTATAACAGTTCTGCAGGCTTATTCGTTCTGCCCATGCACGGTTATCTCTAGTGCAATGTGTTTTCCATGTACATAGTTTGACAGGACATAGGTTTTATTGCAGTTTGCCATCAGACCACCAGTACTTGCAGTAGAGCCAGGACTGGCACTTCCAAGTTGAAAGGGTTAGGGACACTTTCTGTATGTGCTCTCAAATTGGAGGTGTGGCCTAACATGGCTTGCTCTCCAATCAGGGAGTGTGCATTTTCCCAGTAGCCTCATCATACTAATGCAATAGTCTTTAACATGCAAATTGGGCTAGATAAAAGGGCAGCTATAGTAACACTGTTCTTCGGTGCTCCGTCTGAGAACTTACTTAGCCACTGATTAGTAGCTATGCTCTTGTGCACCACCTTGCTTGATGTTCCCACTAATCAGTACCGTATAAGCACTCCGATCAGTAGTGGGCATGAGCTGTCAATCCCTGAGTTAAAAACTGTTATCCAGTTTTCCCATTTGTGGCTTGTGTTGCAAAACCCTTTGGAAAGCTTAGCATAATTTTTTATTTTAATATTTTTTAAATTGCATTCAATAACATTTTCACAACATGTACATTATGCCAGAATGTAAAAGAATCCACAAAGATAAAAGTACAGATTTTATAACTCTGTAATATAACATATCCTTATTGTAGGTTCAATGAGAGTAATCAAACCATCCAAATGAATAAGCCACCCCTGGGAGATTCTTTTATTAATGGTCAAACATAGGAGGGGAAAGGGTGGTTTATAGCATGACCTGTAAAGTATGTTGCAATTCTCACATAGAGTCCACTCTGGATATCAAGCTTGGTCAAAAACCTGTGCATCTAGTCCCTTACCTGGGAGGCGGTGACCTATGTTACTAGCATTAAAGGACCAGTAAATACAGTAGATTTGCATAATGAACAGATGCATGTTAACAATACAATGCACTAGCACTTAGTCTGAACTTCAAATGAGTAGTAGATTTGTTTCTGACTAACTTCAAAGTTATGTCTATTTCCCCCCCTCTTGTACCATGTGACAGCTATCAGCCAATCACAAATGCATATAGTATGTTCTGTGAATTCTTGCACATGCTCAGTAGAAGCTGGGGACTCAAAGGTGTAAATATAAAGCGACTGTGCACATTTTGTTAATGGAAGTGAATTGGAAAGTTGTTTAAAAGTCTTACTAGTTTATATTGTTTTTGATGTCCCTTTAAGTGTTTTTCAGGCTACTAGTCCTGGATGCTGCTGCACATAGTAAGTGCAGGTTTAGCGATGTTCTGGTTGCGGTAGGAAGTATTTGCGTCTCTATATGTTTCTAGCAGTTTTTTTTTTTACTCAGCAGAATCTGCTGCTTGTTCTGAAAGCCGAGGGCTTCTGTTTGTTGCTAAACCTTTTTATTGGTAGTTACATTAACATATTGGGGCCGAATTATCAAGCTCCGAATGGAGCTTGATGCCCTTGTTGTTGTCTAAAGGCCGCTGCTCCATAACTTGTCTGTCTGCTCTGAGGCGGCAGACAGAAATCAACCCGATCGAATACGATTGGGTTGATTGACACCCCCTGCTAGCGGCCGATTGGCTGCGAATCTGCAGGGGGCAGTATTGCACCAGCAGTTCTGGTGAACTATTTGTGCAATAATAAATGCTGACAGCGTATGCTGTCGGCATTTATCGATGTGCAGCGGACATGATATGCTACATTGTATCATGTCCGCTTGCACTTTGATAAATATGTCCCATTGCATCTCTTTGGGTGGGTTCAAGAAGACTTTGTTTTTTATTATCATATCGAATTCTCAAGATTATTTGATCTATTTCATCCTTTCTCATTGATTATTATAAGAACATAAGATTAGACAATGCATTGCAAAAGATCTAAATACACATATTATATAAGCGTATAAAACCTTTAGTTAGATAGCTACACACCCCTTGTAAAGCCTGCTGAAACTGTTTATCTTATACTGCTATAAACAAGCTCCTGCACTGATCAATGTGTAGTATGTTGCAGGGTCAGTTAAACTGTAGAAAACTGCAGTATGCAGAAGGGTGATAATGAGATATTAATTAAAATATATCAGAACTAATTACAGCTTTGCAGCTTTGCTAAGCTCTCATTTCATCATGTGTACGCTATAACTGATACCGATTGACTCTGTTTGCTTTTTAATTTACAGTTTTCTGTCTTTTTGCTAGATGTCCTGAGACAGTATTTGCTATGTTTGTATTATAATTTTCTCCTTTTCACCCTGTTGTGCCTTTGTGCCCCTAGTGTATCCGGCAGAAGTGTGGGGTTTCCTTCTTGATCAACAAGTGTAAAGGTTTTATTTCTAGTTTTCATTGTGGATTTAATACGGCAATTCTCTCTCTTCTTCACTTACTGGAAGTAAATATGAATCTAAGTGCTGTAGGTATTTTTTTTTATTGAGATTTAAAGGGATATTCCAGCCAAAATTGGAAACCCCATGGGTGCATTTCAGTATTGAACAGAAGCAATTTTGTAATATACAGTATCTCACAAAAGTGAGTACACCCCTCACATTTTTGTAAATATTTTATTATAACTTTTCATGTGACAACACTGAAGAAATGACACTTTGCTACAATGTAAAGTAGTGAGTGTACAGCCTGTATAACAGTGTAAATTTGCTGTACCCTCAAAATAACTCAAGGCACAGCCATTAATGTCCAAATTGGGCCCAAAGTGTCAATATTTTGTGTGGCCACCATTATTTTCCAGCACTGCCTTAACCCTCTTGGGCATGGAGTTCACCAGAGCTTCACAGGTTGCCACTGGAGTCCTCTTCCACTTCTCCATGACGACATCACAGAGCTGGTGGATGTTAGAGACCTTGCGCTCCCCACCTTCCGTTTGAGGATGCCCCACAGATGCTCAATAGGATTTAGATCTGGAGACATGCTTGGCCAGTCCATCATCTTTACCCTCAGCTTCTTTAGCAAGGCAGTGTTCATCTTGGAGGTGTGTTTGGGGTCGTTATGTTGGAATACTGCCCTGCAGCCCAGTCTCCGAAGGGAGGGGATCATGCTTTGCTTCAGTATGTCACAGTACATATTGGCATTAATGGTTCCCTCAATGAACTGTAGCTCCCCAGTGCCGGCAGCACCCATGCAGGCCCAGACCATGACACTCCCACCACCATGCTTGACTGTAGGCAAGACACACTTGTCTTTGTACTCCTCATCTGATTGCCGCCACACACGCTTGACTCCATCTGGTCTCATTGGACCACAGGACATGGTTCCAGTAATCCATGTCCTTAGTCTGCTTGACTTCAGCAAACCGTTTGCGGACTTTCTTGTGCATCATCTTTAGAAGAGGCTTCCTTCTGGGATGACAGCCATGCAGACCAATTTGATGCAGTGTGTGGCGTATGGTCTGATCACTGACAGGCTGACCCCTCCAACTTCTGCAGCAATGCTGGCAGCACTCATACGTCTATTACCCAAAGAGAACCTCTGGATATGACGCTGAGTATGTGCACTCAACTTCTTTGGTTGACCATGGCAAGGCCTGTTCTGAGTGGAACCTGTCCTGTGAAACTGCTGTATGGTCTTGCCCACCGTGCTGCAGCTCAGTTTCAAGATCTTGGCAATCTTCTTATAGCCTAGGCCATCTTTATGTAGAGCAACAATTCTTTTTTTAGATCCTCAGAGAGTTCTTTGCCATGAGGTGCCATGTTGAACTTCTAGTGACCAGTATGAGAGAATGTAGGAACGATAACACCAAATTTAACATACCTGCTCCCCATTCACACCTGAGACCTTGTAACACTAACGAGTCACATGACACCGGGGAGGGAAAATGGCTGGGGTGTACTCACTTTTGTTGCCAACGGTTTAGACATTAATGGCTGTGTGTTGAGATATTTTGATGTGACAGCAAATTTACACTGTTATACAGGCTGTACCCTCACTACTTTACATTGTAGCAAAGTGTCATTTCTTCAGTGTTGTCACATGAAATTATATAATAAAATATTTACAAAAATGTGAGGGGTGTGCTCACTTTTGGGAGATACTGTACATGCATTAGCAAAAATGCTTCTAATAAAAGTTATAGCTGTTTCAAAAGTGTATTTAAATATGCACCGTGCACCAGCATTTTAAACAAAGCACTTGCTCAAACAGCCTAAGGTGCTTGTACCATCTCGTAATGACTCAATTTGTTAATTGCTGACATGATACAAGCCCCACTGATGATCTGAGCAGCTGACGTATTTAAAATGTGGGGGCCGTGACAATATCTAGCTGTGCTTCACATGCACGTGCAGAGAAAAATGTTAACACTAAAACAGTGATAACTTTTACTAGAAGCATTTTTGCTAATACATGCTTATTGCAAATATCTTTCTATTCAAAGATGGAATTTTTTTTTTTTTATATATCTTTATTAGACTTAGCCACTGATAAAAGAAAAATGACAAAAAATCAACATAATCAATGTCTCGCAGGACAAACATGTGTCAGAATAAATACATCAATATATCCAACCTTGTACAACTTTAGACAGTCTACACTGACACAGTGTCATATAGATAACACTGTGCTCACGCATGTGGAGTTCCTAGGAGCCAGCACTGATTGGCTAAAATACAATTCTGTCAAAAGAACTGAAATAAGGGGCAATTTGCAGAGGCTTAGATACAAGGTAATCACAGAGGTAAAAAGTGTATTATAACTGTGTTGGTTATGCAAAACTGGGGAATGAGTAATAAAGGGGTTAAAATAATTCTGGTGTAGACTGTCCCTTTAATTATTATTATGTATGTAGTAGAACTGTAAACACATACACAAAGTACTGACTGCTGTTTCCCTTTCAGTATAGCACTGACCACCAGCACATAAACTGGTCTAATTATTATATTATTATTATGTATGTAGTAGAACTGTAAACACATACACAAAGTACTGACTGACGTTTCCCTTTAGTATAGCACTGACCACCAGCGCATAAACTGGTCTAATTTTTCATATTGATATTGTCCTTATCCATTAATCCAATAAGGACTGAAATATAGTGGCTAATTTTTCAAATATATACATATAATGACAAGACATGAGATAAAAAACAAAAGAAGAAGGAGGAAAAAAAAACAACATAATTTATGTAAGAACTTACCTGATAAATTCATTTCTTTCATATTAGCAAGAGTCCATGAGCTAGTGACGTATGGGATATACATTCCTACCAGGAGGGGCAAAGTTTCCCAAACCTCAAAATGCCTATAAATACACCCCTCACCACACCCACAATTCAGTTTAACGAAAGTGGGGTGATAAGAAAAAAGTGCGAAAGCATATAAAATAAGGAATTGGAATAATTGTGCTTTATACAAAAAAATCAAAACCACCACAAAAAAGGGCGGGCCTCATGGACTCTTGCTAATATGAAAGAAATGAATTTATCAGGTAAGTTCTTACATAAATTATGTTTTCTTTCATGTAATTAGCAAGAGTCCATGAGCTAGTGACGTATGGGATAATGATTACCCAAGATGTGGATCTTTCCACGCAAGAGTCACTAGAGAGGGAGGGATAAAATAAAGACAGCCAATTCCTGCTGAAAATAATCCACACCCAGAATAAAATTTTTAATGAAAAAACATAAGCAGAAGATTCAAACTGAAACCACTGCCTGAAGTACGTTTCTACCAAAAACTGCTTCAGAAGAAGAAAACACATCAAAATGGTAGAATTTAGTAAAAGTATGCAAAGAGGATCAAGTTGCTGCTTTGCAAATCTGATCAACCGAAGCTTCATTCCTAAACGCCCAGGAAGAATAAACTGACCTAGTAGAATGAGCTGTAATCCTTTGAGGCGGAGTGTTACCCGACTCAACATAGGCATGATGAAATAAAGATTTCAACCAAAATGCCAAAGAAATGGCAGAAGCTTTCTGGCCTTTTCTAGAACCGGAAAAGATGATAAATAGACTAGAAGTCTTTCGGAAAGACTTAGTAGCTTCAACGTAATATTACAAAGCTCTAACAGCATCCAAAGAATGCAATGATTTCTCCTTAGAATTCATAGGATTAGGACATAATGAAGGAACCACAATTTCTCTACTAATGTTGTTAGAATTCACAACCTTAGGTAAAAAATTCAAAAGAAGTTCGCAGCACCGCCTTATCCTGATGCAAAATCAGAAAAGGAGACTCACAAAAAAGAGTAGATAATTCGGAGACTCTTCTGGCAGAAGAGATGGCCAAAGAAACAAAACTTTCCAAGAAAGTAATATAACGACCAAAGAATGCATGGGTTCAAAAGGAGGAGCTTGAAGAGCCCCCAGAACCAAATTCAAACTCCAAGGAGAAGAAATTGACTAAATGACAGGTTTTATACGAACCAAAGGTTGTACAAAACAATGAATATCAGGAAGATTAGTAATCCTTCTGTGAAAAGAACAGAAAGAACAGAGATTTGTCTTTCAAGGAACTTGCAGACAAACCTTTATCTAAACCATCCTGAAGAAACTGTAAAATTCTCGGTATTCAAAAAAGAATGCCAAGAAAAAAGATGAGAAAGATACTAAGAAATATAAGCCTTCCAGACTCTATAATATATCTCTCTAGATACAGAATTACGAGCATGTCACATAGTATCAATCATAGAGTCAGAGAAACCTCTTTGACCAAGAATCAAGCGTTCAAACTCCATACCTTAAAATTAAGGTTTTGAGATCCTGATGGAAAAAAGAACCTTGAGACAGAAAGACTGGTCTGAATCGGAAGAGTCCACAGCTGGCAAGAGGCCATCCGGACAAGATCTGCATACAAAAACCTGAGAGGCCATGCTGGAGCTACCAGCAGGACAAACGAACATTCCTTTAGAATATTGGAGAATACCCTTGGAAGAAGAACTAGAGGCGGAAAGATATAGGCAGGATGACACTTGTAAGAAAGAGATAATGCATCCACTGCCTCCGCCCGAGGACCCCGGGATCCGGACAGATACCAGGGAAGTTTCTTGTTTAGATGAGAAGCCATCAGATCTATTTCTGGGAGTTCCCACATTTGAACAATCTGAGGAAATACCTCTGGGTGAAGAGACCATTCGCCCAGGTGCAACGTTTGGCGACTGAGATAATCCGCTTTCCAATTGTCCATACCTGGGATATGAACCGCAGAGATTAGACAGGAGCTGGATTCCGCCCAAACCAAAATTCGAGATACTTCTTTCATAGCCAGAGGACTGTGAGTCCCTCCTTGATGATTGATGTATGCCATAGTTGTGACATTGTCTATCTGAAAACAAATGAACAACTCTCTCTTCAGAAGAGGCCAAGACTGAAGAGCTCTGAAAATTGCACGGAGTTCCAAAATATTGATCGGAAATCTCACCTCCTGAGATTCCCAAACCCCTTGTGCCGTCAGATACCCCCACCCAGCTCCCCAACCTGTAAGACTTGCATCTGTTGAGATTATAGTCCAGGTCGGAAGAACAAAGAAGCCCCCTGAACTAAACGATGGTGATCTGTCCACCATGTCAGAGAGTGTCGTATAATCGGTTTAAAGATATTACTTAAGATATCTTTGAGTAATCCCTGCACCATTGGTTCAGCATACAGAGCTGAAGAGGTCGCATGTGAAAACGAGCAAAGGAGATTGCATCTGATGCGGCAGTCCTAAGACCTAAAATTTCCATGCATAAGGCTACCAAAGGGAATGATTGTGACTGAAGGTTTTGACAAGCTAATATCAATGTTAAACTTCTCTTGTCTGACAAGGACAAAGTCATAGACACTGAATCTATCTAGAAACCTAAAAAGGTTACCCTTGTCTGAGGAATCAATGAACTGATTGGTAAATTGATCCTCCAACCATAAACTTGAAGAAACAACACAAGTCGATTCGTATGAGATTCTTCGAAAATAAGAAGACTGAGCAAGTACCAAGATATCGTCCAAATAAGGAAATACCAAAACCCTGTTCTCTGATTACAGAAAGAAGGGCACCGAGAACCTTTGAAAAAAATTCTTTGAAAAACTGAGGCTAGGCCAAACGGTAGAGCCACAAAACTGGTAATGCTTGTCTAAAAAGAGAATCTCAGACACTAAAAGTGATCTGGATGAATCGGAATATGCGGATACACATCCTGTAAATCTATAGTAGACATATAATGCCCTTGCTAAACAAAAGGCAGGATAGTCCTACAGTAACCATCTTGAATGTTGGTATCCTTACATAATGATTCAATATTGATAGATCCGGAACTGGTCTGAAGGAATTGACCTTCTTTGGTACAATGAAGAGATAAAAATAAAACCCCAGCCCCTGTTCCAGAACTGGAACTGGCATAATTACTCCAGCCAACTCTAGATCTGAAACATATTTCAGAAATGCTGAGCCTTTGCTGTGTTAACTGGGACACGGGAAAGAAAAAAATCTCTTAGCAGGAGGCCTTAACTTGAAGCCAATTCTGTACCTTTCTGAAACAATGTTCTGAAACCAGAAATTGAGAACGGAATTGATCCAAATTTCTTTGAAGAAAACGTAATCTGCCCCATACCAGCTGAGCTGGAATAAGGGCCGCACCTTCATGGGTACCTAGGAGCTGGCTATAGGTTTCTATAAGGCTTGGATATATTCCAAACTGGAAATAGTTTCCAAACTGATACCGCTCCTGAGGAAGAAAGATCAGGCTTTTGTTCCTTGTTGTGAGGAAAGGAACGAAAATGATTATTAGACCTAAATTTACCTTAGATTTTTTATCCTTTGGTAAAAAAAGTTCCCTTCCTTCCAGAAACAGTTGAGATAATAATTAATTACCCTGGAAAGAAAGGGAAAGCAAAGTTGACTTAGAAGACATATCAACATTCCAAGTTTAAACCATAAAGCTTTTCTAGCTAAAACAGCTAGAGACATATACCTGACATCAACTCTAATGATATCAAAAGATGGTATCACCAATAAAATTATTAGCATGTTATAGAATAATAATAATGCTATAAAATTATGATCTGTTACTTGTTGCGCTAAAGCTCCTAACCAAAAAGTTGAAGCTGCAGCAACATCCGCTAAAAATATAGCAGGTCTAAGAAGATTACCTGAACATAAGTAAGCTTTTCTTAGAAAGGATTCAATTTTCCTATCTAAAGAATCCTTAAATGAAGTACTATCTGCCGTAGGAATAGTAGTACATTTAGCAGGAGTAGAGACAGCCCCATAACCTTAGGGATTTTGTCCCAAAAACTCTAATCTGTCAGATGGCACAGGATATAATTGCTTAAACGTTTAGAAGGAGTAAAAGAATTACCCAAATTATTCCATTCCCTGGAAATTACTTCAGAAATAGCATCAGGGAGATTAAACACTTCTGGAATAACTACAGGAGATTTAAAAACCTTATTTAAACGTTTAGATTTACAGGCCCATTTATCAAGCTCCGTATGGAGCTTGAAGGGCCGTGTTTCTGGCGAGTCTTCAGACTCGCCAGAAACACAAGTTATGAAGCAGCGGTCTAAAGACCGCTGCTTCATAACCCTGTCCGCCTGCTCTGAGCAGGCGGACAGGAACCGCCGGAAATCAACCCGATCGAATACGATCGGGTTGATTGACAGCTCCCTGCTGGCGGCCGATTGGCCGCGAGTCAGCAGGGGGCGGCGTTGCACCAGCAGCTCTTGTGAGCTGCTGGTGCAATGTTAAATGTGGAGAGCGTATTGCTCTCCGCATTTAGCGAGGTCTTGCGGACCTGATCCGCAGTGTCGGATCAGGTCCGCAAGCCCTTTGATAAATGGGCCCCTTAGTATCAAGAGGACCAGAATCCTCTATTTCTAATGCAATTAATACTTCTTTAAATAAAGAACCATTTATCAGTATCAGAATGATGATGTTCATTTAAAAATTAATCTGAAAAAAGAGAAGTTTTAAAAGACTTTTATATAAACTAGAAGGAGAAATAACAGACATAGCCTTCTTAATGGATTTAAAAAATAAAATCTCTTATGTTTATCAGGAACACTCTGAAAATTAGATGTTGACGGAACAGCAACAGGTAATGTAACAGTACTAAAGGAAATTTTATCTGCATTAATAAGTTTGTCATGACATGCAATACAAACAACAGCTGGAGAAACAGATACCAATTTATAGCAGATACACTTAGCTTGGTAGCTCCAGCACCGGGCAGTGATTTTCCTGAAGTATCGTCTGACTCAGTTGCAACGTGGAACATCTTGCAATATGTAATAGAAAAAACAACATATAAAGCAAAATTGATCAAATTCCTTAAATGACAGTTTCAGAAATGGGAAAAAAAATGCCATAGAACAAGCTTCTAGCAACCAGAAGCAATATAAAATGAGACTTAAATAATGTGGAGACAAAAGCGACGCCCATATTTTTTTAGCGCCAAATAAGACGCCCACATTATTTGGCGCCTAAATGCTTTTTGGCGCCAAAAATGACGCCACATCCGGAACGCCGACATTTTTGGCGCAAAAGAACGTCAAAAAATGACGCAACTTCCGGCGACACGTATGACGCCGGAAACAGAAAAGATTTTTTGCGCCAAAAAAGTCTGCGCCAAGAATGACGCAATAAAATGAAGCCTAACAGCCCACAGGGAAAAAAGTCAAATTTTTAAGGTAAGAAAAAATGATTGATTCAAATGCATTATCCCAAATATGAAACTGACTGTCTGGAAATAAGGAATGTTGAACATCCTGAGTCAAGGCAAATAAATGTTTGAATACATATATTTAGAACTTTATAAAAAAGTGCCCAACCATAGCTTAGAGTGTCACAGAAAATAAGCTTACTTACTTACCCCAGGACACTCATCTACATGTTTGTAGAAAGCCAAACCAGTACTGAAACGAAAATCAGCAGAGGTAATGGTATATAAATAAGAGTATATCGTTGATCTGAAAAGGGAGGTAAGAGATGAATCTCTACGACCGATAACAGAGAACCTATGAAATAGACCCCGTAGAAGGAGATCACTGCATTCAAATAGGCAATACTCTCCTCACATCCCTCTGACATTCACTGCACGCTGAGAGGAAAACCGGGCTCCAACCTGTTGCGGAGCGCATATCAACGTAGAATCTAGCACAAACTTACTTCACCACCTCCATAGGAGGCAAAGTTTGTAAAACTGAATTGTGGGTGTGGTGAGGGGTGTATTTATAGGCATTTTGAGGTTTGGGAAACTTTGCCCCTCCTGGTAGGAATGTATATCCCATACGTCACTAGCTCATGGACTCTTGCTAATTACATGAAAGAAAAAGGGAGAGAAAAAAGAAAGGAGAGAAAAAAAAATCGAAATCAAACCCCCCCTCACAGTATCTAGCGCAAAACAGAATATCATCAAGCCTAACTATTCTTTACCTAGGTTAGTCTATATCATTACTATTTCTTATCCCGGTATCTGGAAATACCTGATGTATAACCAGCTCCGCAAAACTTACCGAGGCTACAAAAGGCAATAAAATCTGTCTCTGGAGGCAAGAAGAATATGACTTAAAGGGACATGAAACCCAATTTATTTCTTTCATGATTTAGAAGGAGCATGCAATTTTAAACAACTTTCTAATTTACTTCTATTATCTAACTTGCTTCATTCTCTTGATATACTTTGCTGAAAAGCATATCTAGATAGGCTCAGTAGCTGCTGATTGGTTGATGCACATTGATGCCTCATATGATTGTCTCACCCATGTGCATTGCAATTTCTTCAACAAAGGATATCTAAAGAATTAAGCAAATTAGATAATAGAAGTAAATTGGAATGTTGTTTATAATTGTATTCTCTACTTCAATCATGAAAGAAAATTTTTGGGTTTAGTGTCCCTTTAATGACCGGGGCCCAGCCTTCCATGAACTTTTTGATTCTCTTTTCAGATACCTGCTGTAAATGGAAGGATTCAAAGATAATCTGAGCTTGAATGTCTCTCAAAACTAGTGACAAACTAGGAGAGCTCTTCGAAATCCATTTTTTAAAGATATTATATCTCACTGTTAATATAATAGTGTTAAGAATCCGCATTTTTACACAGCCTCTCGAATCTGGAAAGATTAATACTATATCTTCCAGAGAGAAGGAGATAGCACTCTCAAAGACTCTGTTATACCAGAATTGGACCTTCTGCCATAATTGAAAGATCTTGGGACAAGCCCATAACATATGGCGAAGATCGGCCCGAGAATATGAACAATGCTCACACATGAAACTTTTATCAGGAAAAAATTTAGCCAATAACACTGGCGATGAATAATAATTATTTAATAATTTTAAATGGGATTCTTTCCAGCTCACTGCCACTGGATATCTGGCCACTGTTGAAAGACTATTGGATATTTTCTCGCGGTCTATGTAGGGAATATATGGACGCCAGAATCAAAGATGGAATTAATCTATGTGTATTTAAATTTTGACTGGAATGTCCCTTTAATTGCCAATAAACAGACATTATAACACAAAACTATTCAGATTGCCAAATACATATAGCAAAATGACAAACTCCACATAAATTATTACACAAATATCTTGTCTGTAAATGACACGTAGTAAACAGGAGGTACTTTTGTGTTGCCAGGTCTATGAAAAAATCTTAGACTTAAAAAAATAAAAGATTGTTAAATAAAATATGCTATGGGATACTTGAACTGCACAGCCCTCCATAAATCCTAATAAAAAAAGAAAATATCCAGTAAGAAACGCAAACTTAATTAGACATGATAGAAAATAGATACAAATTATACAAAGGTACTTGTTAAAGCTGTGCAGTCTGTACTGATATCATAAACAGATCTAACGGGACTAGTGATCTTGCTCTATTGGATTGTGTGTGTATGTATGTATGTATGTATGTATGTATATATATATATATATATGTGTGTGTGTAAATATATATATATGTGTGTGTGTGTATGAGTATATATATATGTGTGTGTGTGTATATATGTATATATATATATATATATATATATATATGTGTATATATATATATATATATATATATATATATATATATATATATATATATATATATACATACAGTGGATAGACTGAAATCTTTTAGGTAGAGGGAAGAAAAAATATAAAAATAAAATATGGTTGCTAATACTAACTTATACTTTGTTGAAGCACCTTTTGATTTTATTACAGCACTCAGTCTTTTTTGGGTATGAGTCTATATCAGCATGGCACATTTTGACTTGGCAAGATTTGCCCAC